>NC_084972.1:34828483-34882841 GCF_963691925.1 Scomber scombrus | reverse complement strand
TTGTTTTATAATTCAATTGATTTATGATCAATAATTTAACTTAACTATGTAAAAAAAAAGAAGTTATTTTTGTCTCAAAATGCTCAGAGACTGAAGAGAGAAGGCGATGAAAGATCTGACAGTCTGGATTTCATGTAGTGTTTTATAATTTATGGTATTATTATTATTATTATTATTATTATTATTATTATATATATACCTCATTTATTTATCATATCTCTGTTCATGATTCTTAAGTCATTTGGATTGGGATTTCTTTCTATATTTTCTTCAATTTTCATGTTTGAAACTAAACCAACAATGAACTGATCTACTAGTAAGTATAATATAAGAGAAAGTAATTCATTGTTTTGTTATGAATGTTTCTCTCAGAAAGCAGATCTGAATCTCGATGAGACTTCCTCATTAAATATAGAATAAATAACACTGACATCATCTATATGTCTTTAACCTTAGTGTCTCCCGGGTCAAATTGACCCCGTCTGTTTTCACTGTTCCTTCTATCCTCCCTTCCTTCCTTCCGTCTGTCCTTCCTCCCTCCCTCCCTCTCTTTTTCTATCCTCCCCCTACCTTCCTCCCTTCCTTCTTTCCTCTGTCCTTCCTCCCTCCCTCCTTCTCTTTTTCTATCCTCCCCTACCTTCCTCCCTTCCTTCTTTCCTCTGTCCTTCTTTCCTTCCTTCCTCCCTTCCTCTTTTCCTTTCTCCCTCCCTCCTTCCTTCCTTATTTCCTCGATCCTTCCCTCCATCCTTTCCTTCCTCCCTTCCTTATGTTCACATACACTGTCTTTTCATGTGTAACTCATATAAAACTATATCCCCCCCCCCCCTCCTCCTCCCACATCAGCAGCATCAGGAGGACAGACAACAGGACGACTGATGTCTTTGTTCTTTCATTCTTTCTAAACTTCACTCAGCACTTTGAGGTCCAGAATATATTTTATTTTATTGACATGTTTAGATGTTTTCACTGAGATGCTGCAGAGGCTTTACTGCTGCTGCTCCACAAACAAGGTTGAATCATATTTAAACTATAAATCACTTCTAACTTCATCAGGAAGCATTATTGTTTCAGAGTGTACGTTGAAATGTGTTTTTAATGAATAATGTAATTATAATATTATATAAATTGAATGTAAATGTGTTGAAAGCTTCTGTAAATTAACTCACATAACCTGATGAACATGAAGAAACATCTGGAACAATAAAAACCCTCCTGTTGTCCTCGAGTCAAGGAAGGAAGGAAGGGAGGAAGAAGGAAGGAAGGGAGGTAGGGAGGAAGGAAGGAAAGGAGGAAGAAGGAAGGAATAAGGGAGGAAAGGAGGGAGGAAGGGAGGAAGGAAGGAAGGAAGGAAGGATGGAAGGGAGGAAGGAAGGTAGGAGCGAGGGAGGAAAGAAAGAAGGAAGGAAGGGAGGTAGAAGGAAGAAAGGGAGGAAGGGAGGAAGAAGGAAGGAAAGGAGGAAGGGAGGAAGGAAGGAAGGAAGGAAGGAAGGAAGGAAGGAAGGAAGGAAGGGAGGAAGAAAAAGAGGAAGGAAGGAAAGAAGGACAAAGGAAAGAAGGAAGGGAGGAAGGTAGGGGGGAGGAAAGGAAGGAATTAGGGAAGGAAAGAAGGAGGGGGGGGAGGAAGGACAGAAGGAAGGAAGAAAGGGGGATGGAGGGTGGAAAGAGAGAGAGAAGGAAAGAAAGAGAGAAGGAGGGAGGAAAGAAGGAACAGTCAATTTGACCTGGGAGGACGACATGACGGTTAAAGTAGTTTCTTCTGCTGGAAGAAAACAGAGAGAACACGATCCAAACACGATTTATCCTCTAAGGTTCTGAGGAAGGAGTCGGACTCGTGTTTCCTCGCTGCCTGCTGAGGATGGACGAGGTCACGGTGATGATTGCTGTCATGTGCTGCAGCTGCGCTCTGATTTGTTCCGGTGAGCGAGGAGGAAACGGCTCGCTCCGAGGCCACTGAGAGCAACAGCGGGGGCAACACGGCCAAAATATTTAACTTCCAACTTCACAGCATGAAAGAGAGTAATCCTGTTCTCTCCGTCTCGCTCCCTTCCGCCGCCGGAGTCACTGCAGGTGAGCCGAGCACCTGGAGAGCTGCCTCGCTTTGTCAGTGCACAGCTGAGCCGTTCACACCTCGGTGGCTTTGTGCTCTGACAGTAATCTGTAAAATGAGGCTGTCAGTGTGATTCTATTTTATCATAGTGAGGTATCATTGTTATAAAGGCCACAGGTTTGATGCCCACCGCAGGCAGACATTATTATTATTAGGCAAAGGTCGGCAACTGCCTCAGGCCCCAAAAAACATCATAAACTTATAGTAAAGAAAGTTTTTTTTTCTTTTCACTTTTCACTAATTAATCATGTCTTTCTAAAAATCCATACACTTGGCATCAGAGTGCTTTATTCATGAGTTTCTAAGGCTGTGTTCAGACTGCAGGCAAATCTGATTAAAATCTGATTCCTTCTCAAAAATTGTTAGGCCTGACTGTCCACACTGTTTTTAGCAAGTGTCCAAATGGGATTTGGCTCTGTTCAGACTGGGCCACATTAATGACCAATCTGACAGGTTGCTGTGGCAACGTCGTTGGATCAGAGGCGTCATATAGCGTGTATTGTGTGATGTCATATAATTGCGACAACAACAAGAAACCCTCGAGCTTGGCTTGAACAGAGCCATCTCCCCAGAGATTAATTAAGAGTTTGGTTTGGTCCTCTGTCCAAGGACTGATGTTTGACGTCCTCCATTGCCTCCATTGATATCAGCTAGCAACAACAACTGGAATAAGCCTCCATTGATATCAGCTAGTAACAACAACTGGAATAATAACCATTGATATCAGCTAGCAACAACAACTGGAATAAGCCTCCATTGATATCAGCTAGCAACAACAACTGGAATAATAACCATTGATATCAGCTAGCAACAACAACTGGAATAAATAAAGGTGAGTTTGACTAAAAACTGGAGTCACACTGAAAGTAAATGTCAGTGAAGTTAGTAGAGGAGGGAGGGGAGCCATGACTGACTGTACTTTCTGTCTGCTGTGTTTTCAGCTTCACTCAGAGACTAAATGGCTTCCAGATCAGAGGAGGATTTCTGCTGTCCAGTCTGTTATGAGGTCTTTAGAGATCCTGTTGTTCTGTCATGTAGCCACAGCTTCTGTAAAGACTGTCTGAAGAGCTGGTGGAGACAGAAACCAACACATGATTGTCCAGTTTGTATGTGTCATTAAAACCAAATAAATTAAATAATCGTTCAGGGGGACTTACTTCGAGCTTTGAACTGTGGTCTTTTTTTGTGGTTGTTTTTTTGGATAATAATCATTGGTGGACTAACTGTGACGTCCATGATGTCTTGCTGCATTGAGTCACTGAGTTGTGTAGTCTAGTATTCGGGTTCATTAACAGCTACTTTCAGCCACTAGGAGGAGCTCTAAGCTTCTTGTGTGAATGTTTACTGCTGCCCTCGGCTACTTTGCCTCGGTAGTAAGTTATCTTGCTAGCTAGCTGACTGGAGGGAACATGATGGTAGTAAGTTATCCTGCTAGCTAGCTGACTGGAGGGAACATGATGGTAGTAAGTTAGCCTGCTAGCTAGCTGACTGGAGGGAACATGATGGTAGTAAGTTATCCTGCTAGCTAGCTGACTGGAGGGAACATGATGCAGACGAAGACACACTAAAGTCCAGCGTGGTTTAAAAGCTTCCAGAAAGTAAAGGATAATGTTGTCAGGTGTGAAATATGTGGAGCAGAGTTGAGCTATGGTGGCTTCACATGGACAAAAAGCTGCTGTCTGCTGTGACGGTTACTGAGGGAGACGGACCTGACGCTAATCACCAAACTAGTACGTCAACATCTGGAACAGCTCATTGATATCTAGCTGAAAGCTTCTCTAACATCTCGGCAGCATGATGACCCACTCTGAGTAGTTTTACACCATATTTTACAACCTGTGCCTGAGCAGTAAGGAACAGACACAAGTTTAGCGGTGTGACCAACTCAAGCAACATTTTATTGTTTCTGATATGACTAACACGGGTAGCTCGGTATTAAACTTAAAGTCAAGGAAGCAAAGGGAAGGTTTAAAGATCTAATCGTGCTCTCTGTTTTATTTTTGAAATGTTTTCTCCTTTTGTTTCTGTTATCTTTATTACCTGTGGTTTCCCGCCTTAGTTGATTTCCTCATGTGCTTCACCTGTGTCCTGTTTGTAATCACCTCTTGTGTCTATATAGGTTTTGGTTTTCAGGTCAGTCTCTGTTGTACTTGTCTCTGTTTGGCTTTCCCGTGTTGGCCAATAAAGTACATTCTTCAATTTCACGTTCTCCTGCTCCACTTCCACTCCGTGACAGTAGTGGGATATGTGTGGATATTTTTATTAGCAGTTAGGTTTTTAATTCCTTAAAGTCTATAAAGGGGATAGGTAGATACTTTATCAGCAGCTCCATTGCAAACACAAACATGCAACACCAATATAGAAAGACAGTGACAACAGACAAAACAGTCTTAGTTTTCTGTCCAGTCTTCATCAGGTCTCGCCAATTTTAATTCGTTCCATCCGAATACATTTAATTTTTCTCCAGCCCTGTTTGCAGTCTCATGCAATTGGGTCCACCTGCTCCACATTTTGAAATGTTGACCATTGGACCCCAAACCCTGAACATTTTCAACTTGCTTGGACATCTCCAGCTCTATATTAATATTCAGTGTATTCAGTTCAGCCTCTTTTGATTTGCAGGCAGCATTTCTACACATTCACCTAATGTTTTGGGACTTTTGGGAAATTAATATCCAACATCAGAACAAGATATAAATAACAGAATATCACAAAAAGTAGAATATAAATATTTAAAGTATGAGGAAGGAGGAAAATAATACACACCAACAACATCAAGCGAACACAAATACACAAATCTTCGACGGATCAGATTTACTACTTAGATCAAAAGAATTGTTATTTTTTACTATAAATATGAAAACAAACAACAAGAGAAGATGGTTAAATGACAATTAAGTATAAAAAGATGCAATAAGAGAAAACTAAACATATTTGCTTAGAGATAAAAAACAGTTTTAGTCCTTTATACTTTAAAGGAAGATGTGAGTTTCAGAGTTGGAGACACAAGGTTGAAATGCATCAGAAAAATCAGATTTAGGCCAAAAACTTCTTAAAATGTGAGATGACACAGCTTTGAAACAAGCAGCAGAAACAAAAAAAAAGAAAGAAACAACTGTACTGTACTGTCTGCTGCTGAATTATAAAACATCTTCTTTTGCAACCATATTTTTACATATCAAAGAAAGTTACTGGGTCAACTGAGGCTTGTTCACTGTAATGCAGAGGAGGAAAAAAAACAGATTTATGTAACAAGTTCACACTTTGTAAATCCTTTTTTATTGCTATAAATGCAGAGACATGTATGAACTGCTCATTATTTTCTAACCATTGTAACTTTTCATGTTTTTAATAGTTAAATAATACATAAAGAAAATGATGCACAGTGTACAGTTCGCCCAAATAGTCTTTAAACAATCAATCACCAGACTTTGTTTGTATGTTATTGTACAATATTACATTTTTATCTTCAACCCAGCAGTGTTTTGTGCATTATTTCATATGAGTTCAGCGTCCCTCTCCACTATCTGAACACATTTTTTCTGAAAATGGAAAAATGGGCCACCTGGAAGCTGCAGCTCCCCCAGCACCGCTACTTCCTGCGGCTGTGTATAACAGTGCGATGGGAAGTAGATAATCCCAGCGCTGCCTCGAAGATGATGAAATGTGCAGTAGAGCCTTTCTCTGAGTCCAGTGTGTAGTGTCTGTGCTGTGCTGCAGGGTTTCCTCTCTCCTGTTCTACACATTCATTTCAATTTTAGTCGATGTTTACTGTCCACAAATATCTCCCGGCATTTTATTTATGCACATAATAAAAAACTAACAATATAAGTATAGCTAATATATGTTGGGCCTTGGCTTTACTGTGAGGCTGAATTGAGAGCACAAGGGCTATTGTGTTCATGAGAGACCGACATTAAAAGACAGAAGCCTTGTGAAGAGGCCTATATGTGAGCCTTGAGTTTGTTTTCCTCAAACAAAGGAAAAAGCACCAAGGGGTCTCTTTCACTTTTTCTCCCCCTCGGACTACGGTCAAATCAGACTGAACTATAAATCCCATAATCCCCTCTGTTCTCGTCCCTATTGATCATTATTAATAACCAAACACACTCCCTTACATTGGTTTCCGTAGTGAGGTCCAAACATATATGTATATAATAATAATATATATACAACATATGCCTGTATAAAATGTATCTGCCCCTGAAGCAAAATGGCACCTTACAACCTTTGTTGGACTGTCTTATCTTTGTTTCATCCTCCCAGGTCAAATTGACCCAGACTGTTTTAACTATTCCTTCCTCCCTCCCTCCTCTCTTTCTTTTCTTCCTCTCTCTTTCCTCCCTTCCTTCTTTCCTTCCTCCATCCCCCTTTCTTCCATCCTCCTTTCCTTCCTTCCTTTCCTTCCTCCCTTGCTTCTTTCCTTCCTTCCTTCCCTGCTTCCTTCTTCATTCCTTTCTCCCTCCCTCCCTTCCTTCCTCCCTCCCTCCTTTCCTTCCTTCTTCCTCCCTTCCATCCTTTTGTTCCTCCCTTCCTTCCTTCCTTCCTTGCTTCCTTCTTCCTTCCTTTCTCCCTCCCTCCCTTCCTTCCTCCCTGCCTCCTTTCCTTCCTTCTTCCTCCCTTCCATCCTTTTGTTCCTCCCTTCCTCCCTTCCTTCTTCCCTCCCTTCCTTCCTTGACTCGAGGACAACAGGAGGGTTAAGGACATTAAAGCTTGGATGGCCTTAAACTTTTTAAGTTTCAATGAAAATAAAACATCTTGATTTTTGGACCCAGTAGTTCCTGTGTTGCCCCTCTTATGGACCTGAGCTCTCTTAGTTCAGATGTAAAACCCACAGTCAAAAATCTGGGTGTGATGATGGACAGTGATTTTAAATTGGACCAACAGATAAATTCAGTTGTGAAGTGAAGCTTTTTTCCAGCTGAGGCTTTTATCAAAGGTCAAAATGCAGCAGCTCGTCTTTTAACAGGAACATTAAAGCGAGAGTACATTTCTTTCCCCCGTGGTAGCTTCCCTTCACTGGCTCCACGTACGTTTTTAAGGATTTATTTTAAAAAATGTTACTCTATGCTTATAAATCAGTAAATGGCCTAGCTCCAACATGCCTCTCTGATCTTTAAATGCCGACCAGTTACTTTTAGATCAAGGTTGGAGAACAGGGGAGACCGGGCTTTTTCAGTTGTATTGTGATAAAATAATTCAAAAAGTAAAATAATAGAGAGGTGGAATGGTTTATTAAAAGTTGAAGATGAAAAAATGAAGTTTAATAAAAGCTTGACTAAAACTAGGTTCTCGAAACTAGGTTCTTTTAACCTAAAGATTAAACGACAAAATAAACAGACAAATAAAGTTGATAAGAAGATAAAACTTGAAGAATGATATTAATAAAAGTAGCAAAATAGAAAGTAGAAAAATAAACAAATATACAGTTAAAATAGATTTAAAAAAAGACTATAAACAATTCAATTCTTAATCAAAAGCCAGGCTGAACAGGTAGGTTTTGACCATAGACTGTATATAAGAAATGGACGTACCATCCGTGACGTCACCCATTGGTTTGTGGACTGCTGCTCGGAGGCCAATAGTATCGGATCTGAGCAGCGCCATCTTGAACATTTCAGGTGCATGCTGGGAAAAATAAAAACAGGGATTCTACTTATATGGGCATCAGGAGGCGCAAGAGGCGCCCTCCTGAACCTGTGAACCAATCAACCTGTCAATCACCACGTAGCCACGCCCTAATGCATACCCTGCTTTATCGTCACATATAAAATCAGGGAGGCCAAAATGTCCCAAATGAACATCATACTGCATTGAAGAAGGCTTTAAACTAGCGATTGGGACCATAAACACATTTTAAAATCGTTTACTGAGGTTAGAAATCAAGTGAGAAGTTGGTGAATTCTCCATTGACTTGTATAGAGACGGAAGTCCTTTTGACACCAAAACGGTCGCCCCCTGGTGGCCTTTTGATAGAATGCAGTTTTAAGTTACTTCCACGTTGGCCTCATTTCAGAGGACAGTGAAACAGTGAACTCATCACTTCTTTACACTATTGCTTAACCCTTTTACGGTTCACAGCAACAGTTTCACCAGTAGAGGTATTCCTTGTGTATTTCTCTGTAGATTGTTGAGTCACAGTCTGTGTATATGTGAACATACCTTGACAATAAAGACACATTAAGACTCCTCTAGTTGTTTTCCATTAGTTGTGATGTGGTGGGTTTTCATGAACAACCCAGTCGGTTAATGTTCGTCAACTACAATTCAGAATCAACGAAGTCAAAAAGACAAGTCATCGACAAGTGGAAGAAACCCTTAACGGTCCTTGTGACAATATATCTGATAAATGACTCACTAAATATGTTTACATGTACACCAGTAATCCAGTTTTATGAGGTATAATCAGACATTATTGTGGCAATTTCTGTGTTTTTTGAAATATTCCCTCTCTTCAAGTGTGTCATTAAACTGAAAAGAGAAATCACTGATTGCATTAATACTGACAGAAGTATAAGAGCTCTTATCTAACTACATGGGGCACATAAGCCATCCACTAGGTAGCGGTGAAAAGCGTTTATAAATATCCTTTTTGTATTCAAAGCATTGAGTCTGAAGTGTGTTGGCCTTGAGGCAGCAGGTCATGTCTCCTCTGCTTCTCTTTCTTCCTCTCTGCTCTGTCTGACTCCGGCTCTGTTGAAAGGCTCAAATACTTTAATTCATGGCATACAAAAGGTCGGCCGACAAAATCAAAGTAGTCATCAGTTTCACAGTGTAGAACGTAGGTGTCTGTTATTCTTCTTGTTTAAATATATAACAGTAAAAGGCAAAAGTCCTGCAGTTTGTCTGGCTTGTTGCCCTGATATCTGTTTAAAAACGTATCAAACAGTACAGAACAAATACTCTGCTCGACTTTGGACTTGAAATTCTCAAACCTAATGGAGCTTTTCCACTATACAGTTCTAGCTCTACTCGGCTCGACTCTACTTGGTTTGGTATCAGGAACCTTTTCCGTTACTATAGTACCTCCTCAACATGGGCGGGGTTGTCATAGCAACGGCTGCATTAAACTGCCGTGACTTTGTTTTCTATGCGACACAAACACATAAACAATGGAGGACATGGAGGCGATGGTGTACTTGCTGCTGTATGAGGCTTTCTGTCTCACACAAAGCAAGTTCCTTCCTTCCTTCCTTCCTTCCTTCCTTCCTGCTGCTGTATGAGGCTTTCTGTCTCACACAAAGCAAGAGAAGAGAAACCAATCACTGTAACGCTGTTGTTGGTATTTAAAAATGCCGGGTTTGATTCTTGTGTGGGACGGCTCATGACTCTTCCACTGACTCTCTGACCAATCAGTGGCCGGCAGTCTGTTGACGTCACATTTAGTATCGGCTCGGCTCGCTTGGAACCTCAGCAGAGTAGGTACTAAAAAAGCACCAGGTACCAGGTACTATCCCTGATGGAGGAGCAGAAAAAACTGAGTCGAGTATTGCTAGAACTGTATAGTGGAAAAGCGCCAAAAGTCTATAAGAAGCCTGTTTGCTTCATTGAACCACTCATGGATTTGTAGACTAGAGAAGGAACAAGATATGTGTCCCATCTATGTTCCAGGTTTTGCACTGAGTACAAGGGGTCGACTGATTCTGACTGATGCAAAACCCATAATTGGCTTAGATTTCATGTTAATGGCATCGCCATGTTTTTATTGTCTGACCGATTTTTTAAAAAGTTTGCGAGACTTTTCATGGATCATTTTTCTTTTCATCTTTTTCAGAAGTTAAGAAAAGCCATCAGCCTAAAACTCACTAATGTTAGTTGGTTGGGGTTTGTATTGCTGTTAAATTTGGCACAAAAGTTTTTACATGTACTACAACTGAATATTGGTTATCGGTCTCTTTGACTTAATAATAATCGGTATCAGAATTGGCCCTGAATAAATGTTATTGGGCAATCGCCAATGAGGAATTATTTTGTTTTGGTCCGACCTTATTTCCATCAAGAAGCGGAGGACTTTAAGCTGCAGCAGATCAGAGAAGACAGAGTAAGAGGACAGAAGCATCAGAGACACAACATGTACCAGTGAAGGACATCTAGCATACAGAGGACTTGTTCAATCATGTGAACAATGAAACAAGTCTGTCTATAAAAAAGGAATCCATTAATACTACTGTGAACATGGCCAAAATGACTTTTCAGATAGCTTTGGGTTTTTTTCCGGTGGAATTGATGGTGAGGCGACTCGATTATCATTTAAAATCATCTAAACTCGCAGTTCATGTGGAACTTTAAGACTTTGACAGCAGAAGTTTTATTATTCTAGATCTTCTTACTTTGCTGCTCTAATTGGATACAATAAATTCAACCCCAAAATGATCTTCAGTATAATGAGCAGTGTCATTGATCCTCCCTTGGGGACGTGCAGGTACTAGTCACCACCTCTGAGAAATGCAATAAATGTATTTCTTTCTTTTCACAGAACGTCTCAGTTATTAGAAGTTGCATTTCTCTCTGATTCTGTGATTACAGTTGAGAAGCCCTGTGCAGTTTCTCTGTGCACATTCAATCCAATTCCTGCATCCTCTCTGAATGATATGATAATGAGAATAAAAGCCTCAACTTGATATTCTTCCTTTTAAAATGTCTAAAAGATTACTGTAGAGCCTTTACTACAGTTTCCCTCTCCATTCTGCAAATGTTAAATTCCTTTCTGTTGACAGGTTCTGTTCCTGAATATTTTTTAAACTGCTCTTCTTCACCAAGTTTAAAAAAGCTGTCTCTTGATCCTTCTGATCTTAACGATATCAGGCCTGTTTCTAAGCTCCCATAGTGAAGGTTTTTAGAAAAGATTGTAGCAGATCAAGTGCTTGTTTTTATTCATGAAAATAATATTTTCAATTCCAGTTTGGTTTTAGACAAAAAAACACAGAGTTGTGGTTGGGAACATGCAGTGAGGTAATGAGGAGACAGGAGTGCAGGTTAGAAATAAGGTTTTATTCACCAAAAACAAAACCAAGACTGTAATAACTAGGCCTATAAAAGAGGGAAAAAAAGACAAATATAGTCAATATAACCACAGCTGCCGCATTTTGGCGTCTGCTGCTTCAGGAGCCAGCCAGGCCCTGAAGGCTTTCTTTTTCAGTTTGACAGCCTCCTTTACGTTCTCTGGTTTTTGCCCCAACAGGCACCGACGATCTTCTGGCTCGAGTTCTGAACAGCCGCCTCCCCAACCTAGGTCCTGAACATGGTCCACTCGGATTCCATGTCTTCAACCTCCCTGGGGACGGAGGCTCTGGACGGTGGCCTCCCCCAGATGTTCCCAGTTCACCCTCACTACTTGTCAGGTCTGTCTGGTAACCCGATGCAGAAGGTAGAGGATATCAGAGGGTGGGCACCTTCCGAAGTTGCAGGCTAAGGTTGAAGGCATGCTGCAGTGGTTCCTTCTAGTTCAGCAGCACAGACTTTCAATAGCCTCGGACACACCTTGTCTGGGCCAGCTGCCTTCCTGGGGTGAATCTTCCTTAATTCCCTGACCTGGTCTGTGGTCATGTAGGGTGGAGGAAGGAAGGATGGGAGCAGAGGAGGAGGAGGGAGTATAAGGGAGGAATAACTCTGGCCTGCAGAGTGCTTTCATGCTTTCATAACTAGTAGATTGGATGATTGTAATTCTGCTCATCCGAAATTCTGCTGACTGGATTTTAACTTGATCACATTTCATTGATCCTGGCTTCTTTCACTGTCTACCTGCTTTTTCCGTGCTTTTAGGATAGATTTGAAGATTTTATTGATTGCTTTAAGTACCTTGAGAGTCCCCAAGCTATCTATCAGATCTCTTGTTGTCCTCCCACTCCTTGAGATCATTGGATGTGTCACTTCTTGTTGTTTCAGGGTCCAGATTGATAAAAGAGGAAAGAGCCTCTGCAGTCAGGGCTCCCAGCTCTGTCTCATTCTTTAAATCACTGTTAAAACACACACTGCTTTTCAGTCATTTTATTATGTTTTTATACAATTGTACTGTACTTGGGTTTTTATAATGCGCTTAGTGTCCGTTTGTTTTTGTAAAGCACTTTGTAAATGTGATTTGAACATTTCTATACAAATAGTATTTAGAGATTGTCCAATTTTTGGTGGTTTGGACCCAGCTCTCCTGCTTCTGATCAAACCTTTCTTTTTTTTTTTCTTTTTTTTTTTGGAGCCTCAGTTTATGTTTCTGCTCCTACATGTGTTTCAGGTTTTTCAGGCTGCATTCAGTTGTGTTTGGCAGAATAGACTCTTTGTAGTTGTTGACCTTTGACCTGACATTTCTATCAGAGAAAGAGAGAGAGAGAGACACAAACAGATTATGAGAAGTACTTCTGTCAATCAAATAAACCATGTGAGATCAGGGAGAAAGGGATGAAAAAAGTAGAAAAGCAATACTTGAAGAGAGAGAAACCTGTGTGTGTGTGTGTGTGTGTGTGTGTGTGTGTGTGTGTGTGTGTGTGTGTGTGTGTGTGTGTGTGTGTGTGTGTGAGCTGTTTTATAAAGGAGGTGGAGACAACAGGGATAAGGGTTGGTAACCACAGGAGCAGTTGGACGAAGGAAAACCAAAATCTTTGTTATTTCTCTTGCTGCAAGCTTTTCTGGATTTCTCATATTAACTAAAAATGCAGAACTGTAATAAAATAAAGCTAAGTGTGATGCAGTTGTTGCATAATGCTACTTTTTTCATCCCTTTCTCCCTGATCTCACATGGTTTATGCAACAACTTGCTCAAGGGTCTGTATGTGGTCAATTCGACATGTAACTGCTTCATTAATAGTAAAATAAAGGCCAGTGGATATTTGTGGACAATAACTGAACTGAAACCATGCTCTTATACCAACCTATGTTTCCTATTAGAACAACTGTTTATCAAACTATTACCATTAACAAGCGGTGACTGCAGCCTGCTGTGATTAATTTGACAATTATCGACAGTCCACTGATCACAGTAAAAGCACCATTGCAAAGAAAGCTCCATAGTCCACATATGAACATACAGAGGTCGACTAAAGCATTTTAATGATTCTTTAAATGAATGTTGGCCAACCAGACCTGCACAAAATGATAAAAATATGACGCAACACACCCAATCCAACTCAATTAATGTATTTCCTGTTTGTTTTCTGTGCATCCAGGGTTGCAATGCAATAATTTTTTATACTGAAGTATAAGTTTGCAGTTGTTGTAAAGTATAATTTGTGCTGATTGCATGAGTATGGGTAATGAAATATTGTTTAAAACAATCACTAATTTCATGTTTATTTGATATATTCATGTATCATGTGAGTCCTGAATATTTAATACATCTTTGACTTGAACTTATAACTCCTCGGGTTACAATATGTATTTCTTAAAGAGCATTTGATCTTTTTTATATATTTTTTGCAATATTAGATAGAATTTTTTAATATGCACAAATGAAATTTTGACAGTAACACAATAAATTACATTTCATACAGACATTTCAAAAGAGCTAGCAAGCAAACTATCATAGAAAAACAAAAAAATATATTTTTAACAAAACACAAAACACAATGAAAATAGTCTCTTCAAATCATAAACTCGACTATCTTACTGTAGATACATTTGCATTATTTAAATATGACACTTTGACAATTTAACTTAATTTGCTTTACTTTTGACTTATTTTAGTTTGTGCATTTAGTAAGCGATAGATTGAAAGACTCCAAGCTGAAAGAAAAACACATAATGAAACATCAAACTGATAAAAAGTGCGACAGACACAGAGAGTCAGAGAGAGTGAGTGTTGGTGCAACAGCCGTCCCCATTTCCCTCTGAGTAATGAGTAAATCCTTTGGTATGAAACACACCCTGTGTTACTGTGAAGCTACAACATTTATCAGAAGAGATCTGACAAAGCTCCGCCCCTCACCTGACTCCCCTGAGACAAACCAGGAAACAGTTTGTTATTCCTTCTCTCTAAAGAAACACGCAGACTGAAAAACAGACACAGATCAGATTCACCGTCAGACTGACTTCAGACACATCAGACCTTCTGTGAGTAAATTAGTTTTTTATATTGAGGCCTTTTTTAACTTTATTTTAGTTGGAAAAACTTTACTGAATTATATTTGAAAGGGAAAATAAATAATATCATTTTTTATTGAAATATTTTGTTTTTTTGTGGACTATTCTTCAAACACTGGGATTTTGGGGATTATACGAATTTGCTCAAATATATGAATATTTTTGCTTTCAGATTTTATGTGTGTGCATATCATGATGGTCTGTACTGTACAGATAAAACCTGTTAGTCCGTGATCTTTTACCTTGTTGGTTTATGTTCATTCAGTGTGAAGGGAGTAAGTAAAGTATTGTTGCTTCAGTCTGCATCCTTTGTAAACTGACTAAACTATTGACTGAGTACAAAATGCAGGAGAGAGACCTGACTGGCTCCTTAAAAACACAAAAAGTCAAACTGTCACAAGCTGAAGCTGCAAAGCAGCAACGATCTGATGCTGCAAGACTTGCTGGGTGTGGCAGTAAACACTGTCGGTGCCACCAGAGGGCGCCACAACAAGTTCATCAGTGTGCCGTCATTTCTTATAAGTGTTGGTACTGTCCTTTTTGTTTTGGGAAATATCTCAAATCTTAAATAAATCATCCAGAACAATATTCACTCCTTTGTGTTTCTATAGTTTCTGTAAAGTTTTCACACTAACAGCTGAACAGAACTTTTCCTCTGAATGAGAGTTTATTTTATAAGCTTCATGCAGGTCGTGATGTTCTGTACTGTACAGATTAAATCAGGTAAAACCTGTTAGTCTGCTGTCATTAAACTTGATGGTTTGTTTATGTTTGAGTGCAGGAATGAAACACACCCTGTGTTACTGTGAAGCTACAACATTTATCAGAAGAGATCTGACAAAGCTCCGCCCCTCACCTGACTCACCTGAGACAAACCAGGAAACAGTTTATTGTTGGTCTCTAAAGAGACACACAGACTGAAAAACAGAGCATCAGATTCACCTTCAGACTGACCGACTACTGTGAGTAAAATTGTCTTTTTTAATCATGCCTTTTTTTGGGTTATTATTTAAACTGAAAACAAACCTAACTTTATTGTAGGTGGAAGAATTTAACTGGATTATATGTAAAAGGGAAAACCAGCAATAGAGTTTTTAATTTGGGTATTTTGCTGTTTTGTGGACTGTTCTTCAGACACTTTGGGATTTCAGGGATTATAAGAATGTGCTCAAATATATGAATATTTTTGCCTTAATTGTACATGTTTGTGTTTATGCTCATTCAGTGTGAAGGGAGTAAGTAAAGTATTGTTGCTTCAGTCTGCATCCTTTGTAAACTGACTAAAATATTGACTGAGTACAAAATGCAGGAGAGAGACCTGACTGGCTCCTTAAAAACACAAAGTTAAACTGTCAGAAGCTGAAGCAGCAAAAGCAGCAACGATCTGATGCTGCAAGACTTGCTGGGTGTGGCAGTAAACACTGTTGGTGCCACCAGAGGGCGCCACAACAAATTCATCAGTGTGCCGTCATTTCTTATAAGTGTTGGTACTGTCCTTTTGTTTTGGGAAGGTCATGATGTTCTGTATGGTACAGATGAAATCAGGTAAAACCTGTTAGTCTGTGATCTTTAAACATGATGGTTTGTTTATGTTTGAGTGCAGGAATGAAACACACCCTGTGTTACTGTGAAGCTACAACATTTATCAGAAGAGATCAGACAAAGCTCCGCCCCTCACCTGACTCACCTGAGACAAACCAGGAAACAGTTTATTGTTGGTCTCTAAAGAGACACACAGACTGAAAAACAGACTCAGATTCACCTTCAGACCAAACTAACAACTTCCTCTGAGTGAGTACAGCTACAGGAGAGAAAAGTGGAAAACTAGAACTCTGCTGCTTCAACCTGCTGACTCTCCACACACTGAAGGTGAGTTTGACTAAAAACTGGAGTCACACTGAAAGTAATGTCAGTGAAGTTAGTAGAGGAGGGAGGGGAGCCATGACTGACTGTACTTTCTGTCTGCTGTGTTTTCAGCTTCACTCAGAGACTAAATGGCTTCCAGATCAGAGGAGGATCTCTGCAGTCTGCACTCTGAGAAACTCAAACTCTTCTGTCTGGACCATCAGCAGCCAGTGTGTCTCGTCTGCAGAGATTCAGAAAAACACACCAACCACAGATTCAGACCCATCGATGAAGCTGCACCACAACACAAGAAGGAACTTGAGGAAACTCTGAAGCCCTTAAAGGAGAAGTTAAAGGTTTGTGAAGAAGTTAAAGTTAAGTTTGATCAAACATCAAAACACATGAAGGTCCAGGCCCAACACACAGAGAGGCAGATTAAGGAGCAGTTTAAGAAGCTTCACCAGTTTCTAGAAGAGGAAGAGGAGGCCAGGGTGGCTGCTCTGAGGGAGGAAGAGGAGCAGAAGAGTCAGATGATGAAGGAGAAGATGGAGGCTCTGAGCAGAGAGATAGCAGCTCTTTCACACACAGTCAGAGCCACAGAGGAGGAGCTGAGAGCTGAAGACGTCTCATTCCTGAACAACTACAAGGCTGCAGTGGAAAGAGTCCAGCGCTGCCCCCTGCTGGATGATCCACAGCTGCCCTCAGGAGCTCTGATAGACCAGGCCAAACACCTGGGCAACCTGGCCTTCAACATCTGGAACAACATGAAGGAGATGGTCTCCTACACTCCTGTTATTCTGGATCCAAACACTGCTGCTCCAGAACTCATCCTGTCTGAAGATCTGACCAGTGTGAGAGGAGGAGGACAGAAACAGCAGCTTCCTGATAATCCAGAGAGGTTTGATGCCTACTCTGTCCTGGGCTCTGAGAGCTTTAACTCAGGGACTCACAGCTGGGATGTCGAGGTTGGAGACAATACATTGTGGGAACTGGGTGTGTCATCAGAGTCTGTTCAGAGGAAGGGAGACATACAGTCTGGATTATGGACAATAGGGTTCTATGATGATAAATTGTCAGCATGGTCACCACCAGCTCCCCGCACTTTTCTGTCAGTGAAGAAGAAGCTCCAGAAGATCAGAGTTAATCTGGACTGGAACAGAGGAAATCTGTCGTTCTCTAATCCTGATACTAACACACACATACACACCTTCAAACACACTTTCACTGACACACTGTTTCCATACATTTACACTTTACAAAAAATCCCACTGACCTTTTCTCCACTGAAAGTCTCTGTGACTAAACAACAGGTCTGATAGATGTCTGTAGTTTGGACATAAAGGATGTGTGTCTTCATGTATGTACAAACCTGTCTCCTAGAAATTCTGCACAACTAAACTACTACAGCATGATTATATAGTCAATAATCTTTAGTGTTTATATATGTTTTTATTGTCTTATTGTGGGGACTATACTGAGGATGATGTGTCTGTCTAAACAATGTTCACTGATACAAGTAGCATTGTTTACCTGTTATAGGGGGAGAGTTGTTGAGTTTTCCTGAGTTAAACAAATTGAACTTATCTTAACTGGCTTGTTCTTTCTTTTTTTTTTGGACACACTTGGTTTGGTTACGCTGGTTGGAATAAATCATCTTTTTAGTAATTGAACAAGTGTCTGAGTCTCCCTCTTATCACCTTTCTTAATACTGTGGTTAATCTTCCTCAAACACACTGTTTAATCATCTGCTACTAAGATGTTTGACTTCATACCTGATGTGTCATGTGACACCTGCACGGCCACTTTAAGATGAAACAAAGTCCAGGAGCCTGAACCATGAAGCCAGATTAGTGAGTTAGCAGCTGTTTCACTAGCAATGACCACCCCATCAAGACGATGTGTTTAAAAGATTTATTAGGAAAAATGATTTATGTGCGAAGTTCTTCAACTTGCTGACTGCGTTGTGGGGAAGCTTATAGGGAATCAGCCATAGTAGCCAGGCAACGAAACCCCCTCAGGACCTTATGAAGGAGAAAATGAATCAGGTAGAAACAGAAAGATAGAAAAAAGCGGGGGAGGGGCGCAGAATACAGTAGTCAGTCAATCAATCAATCAATCTTTATTTGTATAGCGCCAAATCACAACAAAGTCATCTCAAGGCACTTTACACATAGAGCAGGTTCTAAACCGTACTCTCCAGGTTTAATTTAAAGAGACCCAACATTCCCACATGAGCAAGCACTTAGCGACAATGGCAAGAAAAAACTCCCCTTTAACAGGAAGAAACCTCAGGCAGAACCAGGCTCAAAGTGGGCGGCCATCTGCCTCGACCGGTTGGGGTAGAGAGAAGAGAGAAGCACATTGAAAATAAACATTGAAGCTAGAAGGTCCGGGACTGGAATCTGTCATCCGGACGTCTACAGGCCCAGATTACCTGTGAGACGAGAAAGCACAGACAACTCCGGGGAAGAAGTTTAGGTTATTGATGCATTAATAGTACATGAATGTTAATGGATATAGATGGATGGATAGAGAGAGAGAGAGGAGAGAGGAGCTCAGTGCATCATGGGAGTAGGAGTCCCCCGGCAGTCTAAGCCTATAGCAGCATAAACTAGGAGCTGGTCCAGGACAAGCCTGGCCGGCCCTAACTATAAGCTTTGGAGTGAAAGACAAACATTACTGTGACAAAAATGAGATAAAAGGACATGAATTTATTCTTACGTGTCCTTTTTGTAGTTTGTTTCATGTCCCATTTGAAACATGGAGGCCTTTACTGCAGCCGGCCACCAGGGGGTGATCCAGATATTTTGGATTCACTTTTGGGGGGCTGTCATAATGTCCATGTTTATATACAGTCAATAAATGTTACCCACTGTCTACACACTTTTATGTTGCTCCTTTTCTATGCTATTCCATAGCAGACATTCCAGTTTTCCCCATTAGCTTAAATATGCTAGTGTTCCCATGTCCCAGAATATTTCAAGATACCACTTTCTTAAACTTTTCCTTGGTAGTCCTAACATACAGTTTTCTATTGTAAATTTCTCAAACAGTATCACTGGCACAACTTCCCAACAATATTCTGTGGTTCCTTTTTCTATGATATTCTATAATAACCCTTTAATATTAGATGACTGAACATACATTATTCCATGGTACACATTACAATAGATATTACCCTTCATCTACAATATTTCATGTTGCCCTTCACATAAAGTATTCCATGAGATCTGTTCAGAGGAATATTCCAGAGATTTTACTAAGTTACATTTTGACTCTCATTATTCAACCTAAAGATCTGTTTAAATAAAGTTGGTGCAACAGCAGTCCCCATTTCCCCCTAAGTAATGAGTAAATACTTTGGTATGAAACACAACCTGTGTTACTTTGATGGCAAAGCTCCGCCCCTCACCTGACTCACCTGAGACAAACCAGGAAACAGTTTATTGTTGGTCTCTAAAGAGACACACAGACTGAAAAACAGACTCAGATTCACCTTCAGACCAAACTAACAACTTCCTCTGAGTGAGTACAGCTACAGGAGAGAAAAGTGGAAAACTAGAACTCTGCTGCTTCAACCTGCTGACTCTCCACACACTGAAGGTGAGTTTGACTAAAAACTGGAGTCACACTGAAAGTAAATGTCAGTGAAGTAGTAGAGGAGGGAGGGGAACCATGACTGACTGTACTTTCTGTCTGCTGTGTTTTCAGCTTCACTCAGAGACTAAATGGCTTCCAGATCAGAGGAGGATCTCTGCTGTCCGGTCTGTCGTGACGTCTTCATAGATCCTGTTATTCTGTCATGTAGCCACAGCTTCTGTAAAGACTGTCTGAAGAGCTGGTGGAGAGAGAACCCAACACGTGAGTGTCCAGTTTGTAAGAGAAGATCTTCTAAGGAAAAACCACTGCGTAACCTGGCGTTAAAGAACCTGTGTGAGTCCTTCTTACAGGACAGAGATCAGAGAGCTTCAGAGGATCTCTGCAGTCTGCACTCTGAGAAACTCAAACTCTTCTGTCTGGACCATCAGCAGCCAGTGTGTGTCGTCTGCAGAGATTCAGAAAAACACACCAACCACAGATTCAGACCCATCGATGAAGCTGCACCACAACACAAGAAGGAACTTGAGGAAACTCTGAAGCCCTTAAACGAGAAGTTTAGGGTTTGTAAAGAAGTTAAAGTGAAGTTTGATCAAATAGCAGAACACATTAAGGTCCAGGCCCAAAACACAGAAAGGCCGATTAAGGATCAGTTTAAGAAGCTTCACCAGTTTCTAGAAGAGGAAGAGGAGGCCAGGATGGCTGCTCTGAGGGAGGAAGAGGAGCAGAAGAGTCAGATGATGAAGGAGAAGATGGAGGCTCTGAGCAGAGAGATAGCAGCTCTTTCACACACAGTCAGAGCCACAGAGGAGGAGCTGAGAGCTGAAAACGTCTCATTCCTGAACAACTACAAGGCTGCAGTGGAAAGACTCCAGCGCTGCCCCCTGCTGGATGATCCACAGATGCCCTCAGGAGCTCTGATAGACCAGGCCAAACACCTGGGCAACCTGGCCTTCAACATCTGGAACAACATGAAGGAGATGGTCTCCTACACTCCTGTCATTCTGGATCCAAACACTGCTGGTCCAAGACTCATCCTGTCTGAAGATCTGACCAGTGTGAGATGTGAAGGAAAGATACAGCAGCTTCCTGATAATCCAGAGAGGTTTCGTGATTATTACTTTGTTGTGGCCTCTAAAGGTTTTAACTCAGGGACTCACAGCTGGGATGTCGAGGTTGGAAACAATACATTGTGGGAACTGGGTGTGTTATCAGAGTCTGTTCAGAGGAAGGGAGACATACAGTCTGGATTATGGAGAATAGAGTTCTATAATGATAAATATTCAGCATCTTCACCACCAGCTCCCCCTACTGATCTCCCAGTGAAGAAGAAGCTCCAGAGGATCAGAGTGAATCTGGACTGGAACAGAGGAAATCTGTCGTTCTCTGATCCTGATACTAACACACACATACACACCTTCAAACACACTTTCACTGACACACTGTTTCCATACATTTACACTTTACAAAAAATCCCGCTGACATTTTCTCCACTGAAAGTCTCTGTGACTAAACAACAGGTCTGATAGATGTCTGTAGTTTGGACATAAAGGATAAAGGAGTGTATTCATGTATATCAAACCTGTCTCCTAGAAATTCTGCACAACTAAACTACTACAGCATGATTATATAGTCAATAATCTTTAGTGTTTATATATGTTTTTATTGTCTTATTGTGGGGACTATACTGAGGATGATGTGTCTGTCTAAACAATGTTCACTGATACAAGTAGCATTGTAGTTTACCTGTTATAGGTGGAGAGTTGTTGAGTTTTCCTGAGTTAAACAAATTGAACTTATCTTAAATGGCTTGTTCTTTCTTTTTTTTGGACACACTTGGTTTGTTTACGCTGGTTGGAATAAATCATCTTTTTAGTAATTGAACAAGTGTCTGAGTCTCCCTCTTATCACCTTTCTTAATACTGTGGTTAATCTTCCTCAAACACACTGTTTAATCATCTGCTAGTAAGATGTTTGACTTCATACCTGATGTGTCATGTGACACCTGCACGGCCACTTTAAGATGAAACAAAGTCCAGGAGCCTGAACCATGAAGCCAGATTAGTGAGTTAGCAGCTGTTTCACTAGCAATGACCACCCCATCAAGACGATGTGTTTAAAAGATTTATTAGGAAAAATGATTTATGTGCGAAGTTCTTCAACTTGCTTACTGCGTTGTGGGGAAGCTTATAGGGAATCAGCCATAGTAGCCAGGCAACGAAACCCCCTCAGGACCTTATGAAGGAGAAAATGAATCAGGTAGAAACAGAAAGATAGAAAAAAGCGGGGGAGGGGCGCAGAATACAGGAGTCAATCAATCAATCAATCTTTATTTGCATAGCGCCAAATCACAACAAAGTCATCTCAAGGCACTTTACAAATAGAGCAGGTCTAAACCGTACTCTCCAGGTTTAATTTAAAGAGACCCAACATTCCCACATGAGCAAGCACTTAGCGACAATGGCAAGAAAAAACTCCCTTTTAACAGGAAGAAATCTCAGGCAGAACCAGGCTCAAAGTGGGCGGCCATCTGCCTCGATCAGTTGGGGTAGAGAGAAGAGAAAAGCACATTGAAAATAAACATTGAAGCTAGAAGGTCCGGGACTGGAATCTGTCATCCGGACGTCTACAGGCCCAGATTACCTGTGAGACGAGAAAGCACAGACAACTCCGGGGAAGAAGTTTAGGTTATTGATGCATTAATAGTACATGAATGTTAATGGATATAGATGGATGGATAGAGAGAGAGAGAGAGGAGAGAGGAGCTCATTGCATCATGGGAGTAGGAGTCCCCCGGCAGTCTAAGCCTATAGCAGCATAAACTACGAGTAGGTCCAGGACAAGCCTTGCCGGCCCTAACTATAAGCTTTGGAGTGAAAGACAAACATTACTGTGACAAAAATGAGATAAAAGGACATGAATTTATTCTTACGTGTCCTTTTTGTAGTTTGTTTCATGTCCCATTTGAAACATGGAGGCCTTTACTGCAGCCGGCCACCAGGGGGTGATCCAGATATTTTGGATTCACTTTTGGGGGGCTGTCATAATGTCCATGTTTATATACAGTCAATAAATGTTACCCACTGTCTACACACTTTTATGTTGCTCCTTTTCTATGATATTCCATAGCAGACATTCCAGTTTTCCCCATTAGCTTAAATATGCTAGTGTTCCCATGTCCCAGAATATTTCAAGATACCACTTTCTTAAACTTTTCCTTGGTAGTCCTAACATACAGTTTTCTATTGTAAATTTCTCAAACAGTATCACTGGCACAACTTCCCAACAATATTCTGTGGTTCCTTTTTCTATGATATTCTATAATAACCCTTTAATATTAGATGACTGAACATACATTATTCCATGGTACACCTTACAATAGATATTACCCTTCATCTACAATATTTCATGTTGCCCTTCACATAAAGTATTCCATGAGATCTGTTCAGAGGAATATTCCAGAGATTTTACTAAGTTACATTTTGACTCTCATTATTCAACCTAAAGATCTGTTTAAATAAAGTTGGTGCAACAGCAGTCCCCATTTCCCCCTAAGTAATGAGTAAATACTTTGGTATGAAACACAACCTGTGTTACTTTGATGGCAAAGCTCCGCCCCTCACCTGACTCACCTGAGACAAACCAGGAAACAGTTTATTGTTGGTCTCTAAAGAGACACACAGAGTGAAAAAGAGACACAGATCAGATTCACCTTCAGACCAAACTAACAACTTCCTCTGAGTGAGTACAGCTACAGGAGAGAAAAGTGGAAAACTAGAACTCTGCTGCTTCAACCTGCTGACTCTCCACACACTGAAGGTGAGTTTGACTAAAAACTGGAGTCACACTGAAAGTAAATGTCAGTGAAGTTAGTAGAGGAGGGAGGGGAGCCATGACTGACTGTACTTTATGTCTGCTGTGTTTTCAGCTTCACTCAGAGATTAAATGGCTTCCAGATCAGAGAAGGATCTCTGCTGTCCGGTCTGTCGTGACGTCTTCATAGATCCTGTTATTCTGTCATGTAGCCACAGCTTCTGTAAAGACTGTCTGAAGAGCTGGTGGAGAGAGAAACCAACACATGAGTGTCCAGTTTGTAAGAGAAGATCTTCTAAGGAAGAACCACTGCGTAACCTGGCGTTAAAGAACCTGTGTGAGTCCTTATTACAGGACAGAGATCAGAGAGCTTCAGAGGATCTCTGCAGTCTGCACTCTGAGAAACTCAAACTCTTCTGTCTGGACCATCAGCAGCCAGTGTGTGTCGTCTGCAGAGATTCAGAAAAACACACCAACCACAGATTCAGACCCATCGATGAAGCTGCACAACAACACAAGAAGGAACTTGAGGAAACTCTGAAGCCCTTAAACGAGAAGTTTAGGGTATGTAAAGAAGTTAAAGTGAAGTTTGATCAAATAGCAGAACACATTAAGGTCCAGGCCCAAAACACAGAAAGGCCGATTAAGGATCAGTTTAAGAAGCTTCACCAGTTTCTAGAAGAGGAAGAGGAGGCCAGGATGGCTGCTCTGAGGGAGGAAGAAGAGCAGAAGAGTCAGATGATGAAGGAGAAGATGGAGGCTCTGAGCAGAGAGATAGCAGCTCTTTCACACACAGTCAGAGCCACAGAGGAGGAGCTGAGAGCTGAAAACGTCTCATTCCTGAACAACTACAAGGCTGCAGTGGAAAGAGTCCAGCGCTGCCCCCTGCTGGATGATCCACAGCTGCCCTCAGGAGCTCTGATAGACCAGGCCAAACACCTGGGCAACCTGGCCTTCAACATCTGGAACAACATGAAGGAGATGGTCTCCTACACTCCTGTCATTCTGGATCCAAACACTGCTGGTCCAAGACTCATCCTGTCTGAAGATCTGACCAGTGTGAGATGTGAAGGAAAGATACAGCAGCTTCCTGATAATCCAGAAAGGTTTCGTGATTATTACTTTGTCGTGGCCTCTAAAGGTTTTAACTCAGGGACTCACAGCTGGGATGTCGAGGTTGGAAACAATACATTTTGGGAACTGGGTGTGTTATCAGAGTCTGTTCAGAGGAAGGGAAACATACAGTCTGGATTATGGAGAATAGAGTTCTATAATGATAAATATTCAGCATCTTCACCACCAGCTCCCCCTACTGATCTCCCAGTGAAGAAGAAGCTCCAGAGGATCAGAGTGAATCTGGACTGGAACAGAGGAAATCTGTCGTTCTCTGATCCTGATACTAACACACACATACACACCTTCACACACACTTTCACTGACACAATGTTTCCATTCATTCTCACTGTAGATACTTTCCCACTGACCTTTTCTCCACTGAAGGTCTCTGTGACTAAACAACAGGTCTGATGTCTGTAGTTTGGACATAAAGGATAAAGGAGTGTATTCATGTATATCAAACTTGTCTCCTAGAAATTCTGCACAACTAAACTACTACAGAATGATTATATATTCAATAATCTTTAGTGTTTATATATGTTTTTATTGTCTTATTGTGAGGACTATACTGTTGATGATGAGTCTGTGTAAACAATGTTCACTGATACAAGTAGCATTGTAGTTTACCTGTTATATGTGTGATGAATATGGTTCAGCCTGGACAGAATGGTGGGTCTGTTTAGGTGGAGAGTTGTTGTTGTTGTTTTTGGACACACTTGTTTTGGTTACCCTACTTCTGCATGCCATCTCACTATCGATATCGCTTCCAACGCCACAGAGACCGGCTTGGATTTGCTGCATTTGTAGTGCCTGAAATGACCGTATAATGTTCTATAACCCCCTCCCCCATTGGATTGTTGACGACCACATGTAGATGATGATGGAGGTGTAGCCTACATGGATATATTTGGGTTTCTGATTTTGACAGTGTCATTTGGATTAATAGTTTGTTATATTATGTTTCTGTTTCAGGGGATTGTGTTCGATTAATCAGTAAAATAGTAAATCCAGATGCCAATCCAATGGATGACATTAGTGCGCCATCTAGTGGATGTAAATTATAGTGATTCAGGACACTTGATATGGCGAAGGCGCCTCAATCGTCTTTTTTTTTGTTAATTAACTGTATTACCATTATGTTTTTAGACCATACTTCAAAAATTAAGAATGAAGATTAAACTTTGCTGGACAAATTTCAACTGTCTCTTTCATCCTTGACCAGGTGTACATGGTGGCTGAAATTCATCATTAACCCTTGCATAATATTCAGGGTCTAATATGACCCAGTGTTATATACTTCAGACAAAAAACATCACAACCTAAAAACTTTTCTTTCAGACAGAAATTTGATAACCTTTCCTTAAATGACCCAGAATATACAAAAATGGAAATATTTCAACTTTTTATTAACATTTTTGTGCAACTGATATGCATTTTTGTTGAAAACCACCATTAAAAAAAACCCCTGTTTATTCACATTGAATTGAAATTGGTATGTAACGTTGGACCCAGGTGGGGAGTTCCGGTCCTCTGAAATGAGGCCAACGTAGAAGTAACTTAAAACTGCATTCTATCAAAAGGCCACCAGGGGGCGACCGTTTTGGTGTCAAAAGGACTTCCGTCTCTATACAAGTCAATGGAGAATTCACCAACTTCTCACTTGATTTCTAACCTCAGTAAACGTTTTCAAAATGTGTTTATGGTCTCAATCGCTAGTTTAAAGCCTTCTTCAATGCAGTATGATGTTCATTTGGGACATTTTGGCCTCCCTGATTTTATATGTGACGATAAAGCAGGGTATGCATTAGGGCGTGGCTACGTGGTGATTGACAGGTTGATTGGTTCACAGGTTCAGGAGGGCGCCTCATGCTCCTCCTGATGCCCATATAAGTAGAATCCCTGTTTTTATTTTTCCCAGCATGCACCTGAAATTTTCACATCCGATACTATTGGCCTCCGAGCAGCAGTCCACAAACCAATAGGTGAAGTCATGGATGTTACGTCCATTTCTTATATACAGTCTATGGTTGGACCCAATATATAGTGTGATTGTAAATGATTTTTCTCCATCAACAAAAAGCCTAAAACCTGAAGAATCCACTATCTCTCCTCTATTATGTATAGAGATATAAGCAGATATTGTGAAATGCCAGAACATGAGCAGTATGTAAGGGTTAAAGAACTTCACTATTTCAAACCTTTGGAATAAGAACTCTCTCTTCCTGCTGTTTGTTCAGATTATGTCGTTTGCTGAAAAGAAATCAATGAAAAGTTGAGGATTAGGAACACATGCAAAGAGGAGCTGTGACGCCGAGTGAAGGGAAAGGATAAACAGCAGGATCAGTCTCAGGGTGGGGCTGCAACCTCTCTAACAAACATGATTTCACACATAAACATTCTCGCTACCTCGCTCTACCTTTCCTGTACAGTCAGGAGGGAAAAATCAGTGTCAGATTCAATGTGTAAGTTACAGCAGGACAGATGCTCTCCAGGTTCTGCACGTCGACTTGCTCTTAATGTGAGGGTTTAATATTCAGGACAGAGATGCTCTCTCATTAAGATCAGTGTGATCAGACAGCAGGCTGGTGATAGCAGAGGAGGGCTGATTGTGCTGTATTTGAGACATACACACTCACACACACACACACACACACACACACACACACACACACACACATACACACTGCAGGGGCGTCTGATTAGATCTCGTCTCTAGATGGTTTCGATCAGTTTGCAGCTTTTCACAGCAGCCGACGCAGAGCTCTTGCTGCGACGGCTCACCATACACTCCCTCTCATGTTGCTGCTGCATTTTAATACTGTGCAGATATGAAGCCCTCGCCTCATGCTGCAGAATTACAAAGCAGGGACGGTGATTGATTATGCATTGCCTCTTGACTGCTTTCACAGGACCAGCAGAGGAAACTGCTTAACCAGTTTTGCCAGACGCCCAACCGACTGCACCACATCACTCCTGACCGTCTAACCCACATTGATATGCATTTAAATTGGCTGCCATTTCCACAAGTGGTTCACACACTGAGACAGAGAGCAAGAAGGGAGGGGGAGTGTTTCCGGAGAACTGAGCCAGTGTAAAATAAATGAGCATTTTGCTGCTTCAAATCAACTCACTTATTACATGTTTGTCATCTGTGAGACAGAATAATTGTGCCATGTCTCTGTGAGGAAAAGGTCGGTTGACACATGTGGAAAAGCTTCACGTGGCTCCAAAAAAAACCTGCAATTCTCCTGGATGCTTGACAGTTTAATTCCACTGTTGGATTTATTCTCCTCAACCTTAATTGGCTTCTGTGTCTCCTGTTTGATGTATAAGAAATTCAACTTAAAACAGCGTCCACTTATCCTCTATTGTTGCTGAACCATGTCTGTACATATGTATGAAAGTGATCTTAGACTGAAGTAAAACAAACCCCCTGCTGAAGCTCTTACCTGTTCTCACTGTCCCTGCTGTGATGAGCCTTTTCTAAACAGTCTCCACTGCTTCACTGTGTCTGAATCATGTCTGTATTCCTCCACTGTGTCCTGCAGAGCCTCAATAAGGTCTGAAGCCTCACAGTGGATAGATCAATGCTGTGTGCTTGAAGCATGTCAGAGAGCAGCTTTTGTTCTCCAAGACTTTTCCTTGAATATCACCAGGGTCCCGATAAAAGATCAATTTGTGTAAGTAAGCACGATGGATCCACATATCTGTCCTCGTTAATGCAGCAGGTGGCCTGAGTGTGATTCTTTATTCTCACTGAAGGAGCCTTCACACTGTGTGGTTTTGCTCTATCTGATATGAAAGTTGAGAATCGTGAGAGAAACGTGATGAAATCTTTGTCCAAATTCAAAACGGTGTCTTAGATCTCACTGTGAGGCTCTTCCTCTGATGGTGGATTTGAAGTTTTGGAGACTAAAATTCTGTCAGAGTCAGAAATGTACTGCTGCTATGACCCAGAATCACAATACGCCAGGTACAGGTGCAGGTTTTCAATAAGGTTTAGGGGGAAATACACTAGTTCTCCTTACATGCATACAATACATACATGGGTCAATGAGATGTGTTAGTGTCCATGTGGTTTAGCTTAAATTTAAAGGGTTAAAATGATAAAATAAACGTATGAATAACTTGCACACATTCTTTTTTTGTGGACCCAGCATCAAATTTCTGCTTTTAATCCATTTAGAGAGAATATATTAGAGGATTATGGCAAAAATGTCTAAGTGGTGTAACCATAAAAACTTTGTACCAAATAATTCAACTTGCTTAAAAACAGTAAATTGTCAATAAAACACCATATCAACTAGTTTAACATGATCTTACATTATAACTTTTATATTAAATAAAGGTAATGGAATACAATTGTTCTAAATATAACATTTACTCTGGTAACCATGGAGATCAGGAACCATTTAAGTCCACTTAAATACACTGTAGGTGATAAAATATGTAATATTTATCATTCTTTTGTGGTTACACCATTTGACATTTTCAGGTAAAAAAACGAAATGGTGGCCGAGGACGTTGTAACTACGGTGAACATCACTGCATTATACACATGTACATCATACATGTGTTTTTTACACTAAGCTTTACTATACTTGTAGAAAATCCCCACCTCCTTCCACCATATCTCACTCTAGCTCCGCCCCCAGAGGCAATTTAGGCAGCCAGCTCACCTGTGTCAGCCTTTTTCCCTCTCTGGAGAACAAAGGAGCTGGCTGACCTACCTCCCTACCTACACATGAGTTTAAGTTGTGTATTTGATGTAAGTTACTTATGTTTCCATATGATTAACCTGTTTAGTAATTATGATAGATTATGTCTACCTCTTTAGTTTGAGTAATGTTTCTTCTCTTTGATATCTTAGGTTGATTGTTAGTCATTATTATACATACCTTTTGATTTATGATTTCCTGTATTGTTCTTATTGCCAGATACAAACTAGCTTAAGCAATAAAATGACTGGAACTGGATCCTCTTTGTCATGTGCTTGTTGTTTTAACAAACAACCCATTGCGTTGATCTATTATCCTGTAAACCAACCCTCCATCATCACTAGTCCAATATTTTACAATACTGTTGTCACATATAAACCATCAGTAGGTTCATTGGGTTAATTTAGGAGTCTGATGTCCTTGGATGAGATCATGCTCAGTGTATTCTGGTTATTGTCGGATCTAGATTCCCCTCAGAGCGACAGGTGAACCTACAGACCTGCCTGTCTGTGGCTGGCTGATACCACAGTATTGATTTAGCATTTCTGTCCTAGCTGACAGACCCTCCAGATGTTGAAGACATAAATTAGATACACAAAACAGCAAATGAGTCCCAAATTTCTCTCTCATACTTGATTAGGAGACAAATTGAATTTGTTAGTAAGATTAAATTTATCACCTCCTGCGGGGAAAGTGTGATGTTGCGAACATCCGTCAAGACATGCAGCATATGGAGTCGGCTGTATCTGCTGTATATCTGCAACAAGTCTGCCTGCTGAGCACTTGTGGCTGACTGTTAAAGGACAGGGACACTTCAGGGACTCACAAATCACACTGGTGCTTAATTCTGAGAGTGGCGTACTAACTGCCACCAACACACACACACACACACACACACACACACACACACACACACACACACACACACACACACACACACACACACACACACACACACTAGCAACCACTCAGACACCACATCCACTTAAATAGTAACTGAGCTCATTTTCCAAGAACGGGCGAGTCAATTATGAGCTCTATTTGCTGCAAATCCCGGTGGAAGGAAAAGGAAAACACAAAGTCAATCAGCTGAATGATCCCCTCCCTAAAGCTGTGTGGAGAGACATCAGGAGGCCCAGGAGGGAGAGAGGCAGAGAGAGAGGGATGGAGGGATGGGACACACTTATCTCACTAATGTATCCCACTCAGCAAACCAGAAGGTCTGCTGAGTGGGACACTGAGGATTCAGCAAAACAAAGATAAAAGTCAGTTTTGGGACAGTCTGACTCACTGGGCTGTGAGTTATAATCCTACCATTAGCCGATTATTTAGGGAGGAATTCTCCTTCCTCTCTGCTGCCTGCATGTTGTATTAAAATCCTCCCACATGCTGAATATAGCAAGTTATGTTGGTCTTTTTTAATCAGTAACAGATGAATACTCTAGTCGATATACGTCTTTTACTGTTTAATGTGGTATTTTCCTTGTGGGGATTTAGATATTTTAATACCAGGCACTAGTTAGACATTATTAGAAAGGCACTGCTGCAAAAAGAAAAGGGATATGTATTGATGTATGAATAACCGAATATTCACTGCATGCCGACATTCACAAGAGCTAAATAGATAATGCATCAAAACATAACTTTCAATATTCATAACAAACAAGCTTAAACTGCACAAACTTGTGTTAATTTAAAAGATAATCAGCCTTCATTTCTTTACAGAAACACATTAACTAAAAGAATAAATCTTACATTTCAATAAAAATATAACAGCATAAACAACGCTGAGCATTTCCTTTACCATCATGTTAGCAATGAGAGATGTAACGTTAGTTTTCTCTCTGAGACTTTTGTTCCAGATGTTGACGTACTAGTTTGGTGATTAGCGTCAGTTCCGTCTCCCTCAGTAACCGTCACAGCAGCTTTTTGTCCATGTGAAGCCACCATAGCTCAACTCTGCTCCACATATTTCACACCTGACATTATCCTTTACTTTCTGGAAGCTTTTAAACCACGCTGGACTTTAGTGTGTCTGCATCATGTTCCCTCCAGTCAGCTAGCTAGCAGGATAACTTACTACCATCATGTTCCCTCCAGTCAGCTAGCTAGCAGGCTAACTTACTACCATCATGTTCCCTCCAGTCAGCTAGCTAGCAGGATAACTTACTACCATTATGTTCCCTCCAGTCAGCTAGCTAGCAGGATAACTTACTACCATCATGTTCCCTCCAGTCAGCTAGCTAGCAGGATAACTTTCTACCATCATGTTCCCTCCAGTCAGCTAGCTAGCAGGATAACTTACTACCATCATGTTCCCTCCAGTCAGCTAGCTAGCAGGATAACTTACTACCATCATGTTCCCTCCAGTCAGCTAGCTAGCAGGATAACTTATTACCGAGTCAAAGAAGCCGTGGGCAGCAGTAAACATTCACTCTGTGTTTCAGGTTCTACTGAAACCTGAAGAGTTCGGTTTAGACCTGCTCTGTGTAAAGTGCCTTGAGATGACTTGGTTGTGATTTGGCGCTATAAAAATAAAGATTGATTGACTTCAACACAAGAAGCTTAGAGCTCCTCCTAGTGGCTGAAAGTAGCTGTTAATGAACCTGAATACTAGACTACACAGCTCAGTGACTCAATGCAGCAAGACATCATGGACGTCACAGTTAGACCCTACCCCTCCTTCCCCATGTTAGTTTGATGATGATGATGATGATGATGATGATGATGATGATGATGATGATGATGATGATTAGTTCAGGCAGATAAATAAGTCAATCAGATACTTTGTGTGATGTTCAAATTTAACTTTCCTGGATAAAAGAGAAGGTTTATTTTACTGCTTTATTAGTAATGTGCAGGTAGTTAATGGTTACTTTGTAGGATATTTAACTTTTACAGTTTTAAGTTTGGTTTGGTTGATAAATTCACACTCATTATAGGTTATTTTTATTCATACATATATGTTGTTTTTCTAAACTTCTTATTATATTAGATTCTTCACAAGAAAATACATAGTTTCCAGTTTGTAGTTTTGTGATTTTTCAGTAATTTCCAAACAGTAGCTGCTGTGTAAATGTTTGTTCTCAGGACATTATTATAGTTATAGTTAGTTATACCATTTGGTAACATACGAAAAATGTGGTTGTTATAGTTTTTAAGAAACAACCTAATGTGTTAATATATATATAGACACATAAAACTACACACTGAAAACTTAGTATTTTTTTCAGTTTCAGTTTTAGAAAAAATACCAACTAAACCAACTTAACAGCTTTTGAAGTTGTTTCTTATAATTTGTACCAAAATTGCACCACCCTCTCTATAGAATATCCTAAAAAATAGTGTGTAAAATGTCACCAAAGAGAAACAGATAACTTCACACAAATGTTGTGTTTTTGATAATACTTGTTGAAAAAAAGACTGTAGAGCTTCATGATGAGGAAACAGGAACCTCAGCTGCTTGTTTCTCACAGGAAATATATGATTTTAAGTTTCTGAGGCGAGGGGCTGAGTGATTCTTCTGGGGTCAGGGTGAGGTCAGGATCAGGCTTTGTGGATCCTCCCGGCTTGATACACATCTGCTCGCCTTTGTCCTTTTCATCCTCCTCTCAGTCACATGGCCGTGCCCTCGCCCAGAGAGCAGCGATGTGCAGCCGAGTAGCTACAACACTGACTGCACTACACACACACACACACACACACACAAAGAAAGAAATATAACTTCCAGTTCTGCAGTTAATGCTCCTTCTGCACAGATTTATTGTGCACATGAATCAACATTTCTGTGTTTGCCAGCTGCAGTCCTGATGTTATGAAACCAACAACATGATTGGTTAAAAAAGACAGAAGACAACATATGCTGCGAAGACAAATAGCAACATAAACACCCACAGAGCAACAAGAGAGAAAAACATCAGCTCAGTAATACAGCAATAATATCCACTGTGCTGTACAAGCATGCAAGACAAGGCAACAAAACACAACCAGGTGTGTTTTCGTGTTCCTAATCTTTGGAACACAAACATCTGCAGTGTAGCCGAAATCACTGAACTCCACCTTCACTTGCTGACATCTCAGGAATCAAGAGAAAGCAGCAAATGATGTGGAAAATCAAACTCCCCTTGAACACATACAGACATTTAATAGGACTATGATATGCTCTGAACTTGCAGTAAATTGAAGGTTCTTTCACTCTGAACCTTCAGTTCAAACGAACTCTGCTTCGGTTCATTTGGGCAGGTATGAAAACTGTCAATCAAACTGTCAGTCCGGACAAAACAACCACACAGACCACCTGAGATGAAGGAGAGTCTCTGGGTCTCTGAGGTTGGTTTGTGGTCTGATAGCAAACAGGAAAAACTGGATTTTCTGACAGTAGTTAAGTGATTTTAGCCAAACGCTTAACCTTCTTGTCGTCCTCCCGGGTCAAATTGACCCCACCTGTTTTGACTGTTACTTCTTTCCTTCCTCCATCCCCCTCCCTCCTTCCTTCTTTCCTTCCTTCCTTCCTTCCTCCTTTCTTTCTTTCCTCTGTCCTTCTTTCCTTCCTTCCTTCCTCCCTTTTCTTTCCTCTGTCCTTCATTCCTTCCTTCCTCCCTTCCTCTTTTCCTTTCTCTTTCCCTCCCTCGTTCCTTTTTTCCTCCCTCCCTCCCTCCTACCTTCCTTCCTTCTTTCCTCCGTCCTTCCTTCTTTCCTTTCCTCCCTTCCTTCCACCCTCCTTTCCTTCCTTCCTTCCTTCCTTCCTTCCTTCCTTCCCTTACTTCCTACCTCCCTCCTTTCCTTCTTTCTTCCTTCCTTCCATCCTTCCATCTTTCCTTCCTTCCTTCCTTCGTTCCTTCCTTCCTTCCTTCCTTCCTTCTTTCCGTTACTTCCTACCTCCCTCCTTTCCTTCTTTCTTCCTCCCTTCCTTCCTTCCATCCTTCCATCTTTCCTTCCTTCCTTGACTCGAGGACAACAGGAGGGTTAAATCCAACAGTAACCATGGCGTCCAGCTGCATTAATATGATTGGACGTTTTGCGGCCACACAGCTGCGAATGAGTCAGTGATTGTGAAGCAGCTGAGAACAATCAACTGAAAACAAGCAGAGTTTAAATAATCTACGCTCTAGATAAATAACAGATGTCTCCTTTAATGCCTTAATTACTTTTAATTATTTGATAAGGTGTTGGATTGTGTTGGTTTCCCGCTTTCTGGAGAACCTCTGATTGTCCTGACACCATCCAACACTTTGACTGTTCTTCTCAACAACTCTACCAAATAAACCGCCTGATATTTGATGATTAATTACACTAAATTCTTTAATTAACAAACCAAACGAAGGATAAACTCATGGGAACCCGCTTCGTGTGCAGGCAGGATCTGACTGTGGTTAATGTGAAAATAATGGCAGCATCTGTGGACGCAGGTGTTGCTTCACGTTGTGGGAGTTTGACTGCAGAGCGTGAATGCAGCAGCAGAGACTAGAAAAACTGCTGCCTCATGATAACCTGCTGAGGTGCTTTGTGTCAAACTAATCTCAGCATTTTTCTGCATATTTAAAAAGTAGGATATTTAGAATAATTCTTATCAGATCTAGTCAAAACCATCAAATGTCACCCTGGACTCTGGGACTATTCATAGCAACAGCAGCAGCACGTAATGGTTTGTTAATGCTCGGCTGTGACGCTTTTACAGGGTGAAGATTCATCTGAAATAAGCGAGCAGAAACGAGGCTAATGAGTGTGACAAAAGCAGACTTTGATTGCCAGCCTTTGTTCCGTCTATTGGTCGGAGCGAGAGCAATTAGCGTCGCTCTGACAGCCCATCAGAGCTCTCTAAATTGGATTGTGGTCAGACCCTCACCATCAAACTGACACAGCAGTATTACTTATTTAGTCGAGGCTGTACTTTGTCTTCTTTATGGCGTATTCCAGCATTACGAGAGAGATAGTGGTGAATGAGAAATAAATAAAAAACTCCAATGAAAAAGACAAACCTTAGGGTTAAAACATGGGAGAGGAGAGCTGAGAGGTTACAGCAGAGGATTTATAGAGCAACAGCACCATCTAGTGGCCACCAGCGGCATTACTGGTGAATTTCTAATTGTATTATATGTGGGTTTTTTCATTTGGTTGCATTAGATCCACTAAAACATGCACATTTATCTCACATTAAATACATTTTTAGAGGATTGTGGATTTAGTCCTCCATCACTTCCATTATAAGTGCATTATGAAAGTGCATCTTCTAATGGTCAGTATGAACAAGAGGAATCATTACAGACAGAAAAACACACTTAATGTTAATTTGGGCTCCTGATTGATGGAAAAAGGACACTCAAGAGGTGTTTTAATTGTGCTTCTTCACCACATGTCCGTGGGAAATATTGTACATTTCACAAACATTATTAATGACTTATAATGAGAAGTGGAAGGTGGACATTTGTAAAAAGCCAAAGCTTAGAAACTATATTCAAATCAAAGCTGATTACTATACAGAACCATACATAAAGCTACATTTAGAGAAAAGGAAAAGGTCCTTGTACTCGTACTTTACTGCATTAATTAACAGATGAAGATTTAAAAAATATATGTATGAGCATCTAAATTAAAAGCATTTTTATACAGTAAATGAAACCACCCAACAGTCATAGAAATGAGTAAAATTACCTCTACAGCAGCTGGCTATAGCATTTAAATACCGAGTAGATGCTAGATTAATCCATCAATATATCTATCTTTTATACTTTACAAGAACATTTTACAGCTAATACTTTCAAAATAAATTGTCTATAATTGATTTTGTACAATACTGTATAAGCTGTAAGTGTGTAATGTGTTGGTCACGGTCAAATTATCAGAGATTACGGAGCTTTATAGTGAATTTCAGCTCATTGTTCAACTGTTCTGGTTCACTTTCAGTGCTCTCATAACGTCGTTCTTCAGTGACAGTCACAGGATATATGAAACAGTAATGAAACATATGGGATCCAGGCTAGAACATGTTGTTGTGTGACTCACTCTCTGTATGACAGACTGCAGATGATACATCATCCTCAGAGCAAAGACGAGCCTGAGTTCTTTGAAAATACATTCGGCACAGTGTGTGTTCACTCTAAAGAAAGCTGATACGCCACCAGTATGCAGATCAGGAGAAAATGAGGAGGTTGATGCACTTTGAACAGCAGAGGGAGAGAAACCTGTGATGTTTCAGTGCTGGTGTTACAGTAAAACCAAAAACTCAGCAATGGCAGAACATTTGTGATGCCGTGAATACCGAGTCAGCAGACAGATGCACAGTAGCTGAAATTAAAGAAAATGGTTTGATATAAAAATCTAAACAAAAAGAAAAAAAGAAACATGTTGTCCAAGCCGAGAGCTCCATGGTGACAGCTGGACGACAGGAGGAGGTAAAGATCTCACAACAAGACTTAAAAATTTAAAAAATAATTGGGAGGTGGGGCTGATTGGTATCCAGTCGACAGTGGTGGCACTCCAGCTGCATCAGTTTCTGCCAGGCCTCCAGCAGTGATGCATTTACAGACACGTGTGAGACTGGGTTGTCCTATAGAAAAGAATAGGGCAGAAAAAAACATGTTAAAGATTTCAACCCCTAATCCTTAAGGCTCCATTTTAAGAGACCACTACCAATGGAAACGAGTGGTAGGGTCAAGTGAAGGGAATTAGGATCCAGGCAGCAGGAAGCAGGTAAGAAAGGCTGATTAGAGGGGGGGGGGGGGGGGGGGGGGGGGGGGGGGGTGGAAGTTACTGACTACCTGCACTGTTACATACTTATGGAAGAGTAGTAGGGCCAAAAACTTTTTTTTTAGGGAGGATTTTGTTTTCATTTCTGACTTATATCCAAAACCTAAAACAAAATTCTGACTTTTTTCAAAATTCTGTTCTATTAGGGCCAGGCAAAAAAAAAGTCTGGGACAAGAAAAAAAGAAAAACAATAGGCTTTATGTTATTGATATGATACATTTATCAGTTACGAATACAGTTGCACCACTTCATAAATCACCTTCACTCTCCAAAGACGTTCACACTCCGGCTGCTGGCAGTCAGTCGGTTTGATCCTGCGGTACTGTGGTCAAGCCTCCGCAGTCAGTTGATTTCATTCTTTTTTTGCCTGGTTTTTTATTTTTTTGTGCTGGACTTTTTTTTTTTTTTGTCCCAGACTTTTAAAAAACAAATTTTGCATGGCTTTTTTTTTCTTCTTGTGCTGGACCTTTTTTTTTTTTTTTTTTTGCCTGGCCCTAATACTTCGTCGTAGAATTCTGACTTTTATCTGAGAATTCTGACTTTTTTCCAAAACCTAAAAAACCCTCCCTAAAAAATTTTTTAGGGAGGGTTTTTTTTTTTCCCATTTCTGACTTTAATCTCAGAATTCTGAGAAAAAAAAAATCCTCCCTAAAAAATTTGTTTTTTTTAGGTTTTGAATATTTTTATTTTTTTTTCAGTGGCCCTACTACTCTTCCGTACATACTGCTTCACACACACCTGAACTCTCAGAACCAGTACAGATAAGTGTGTCCTTCAATAATGTGATTTAAAAGTTTGTGTCAAAGCTGAGTAAAAAAAAAAGCTTAGAAATAACCGACAAACTCGTTCCAACTTTTTTGGCACCAGCATGAAGCTTTTAGCATTGATTTAGTGACGTTAGACTCAGGTGTTAAAGTGCTTTTTGTGTTTGAATTAGCAGCTTGAGATGAAAAACAGCAGGTGGTTTCTCTCTTTCTTTTTCTCTGTGGCAGTTTAACAGTTTATTTGTCTGTTTATGTCGTTTACACCCTGCAGCTCCAAACCAAGGAAAATCTCTCTCTCTCTTTCTTTCTTTTTTATAGTTATGTGTTTATTCATACCTTCTTACGGTTCAGCACGCAGCGTCTCTTGTAACACAATCAGCCCATTTATGCGTTGGAATTAATATCATGTCAGAATCAACGAGCACATTTGCAGCAATCTGAGAGGCGACAGTCGGTCATTTCTGCAGAATAAATAAAGAGACAGATGCAGAAACAGCCTCATCAACTCTGACAGAAGCGTAATAATAATTATAATGCAACACCTGCTTATGTTTTATACGTGGTTAGTGATCTGAATCGTTGCATATATTCATCCTGCAGGCTCGTAACAGGCACGCTGTGGAGCATTAAGCTGAGGTAAGAAGTTTACAGGAGATGAGATTCTTCATTCTTGGATGACTTTGACTGAACTTGAAGTGTCTCGTTTTGAAGCATAATTCAAATCTAGTTGTTGTTGGGTTTTTTTTTTTTACTTCTGCTTGGTGTTATTTATGCAAATATACTGCAGTGGGCTTAAATTAGAGTTTGCATGGAAATGGGGCGACTAATCAGGACATGTTTCTGCTTCTGAATCACACTGGAACTATTTTGTGATGAGTAATCCCAATGCTCTAACATCTCCTTCTCTCTTTCTGTGGGGTAAAGTAGTTCTATTTTAAGGTACTAGTACTTTACTGTAGTACAGTTTGAGGTACTAGTACTTTACTGTAGTACAGTTTGAGGTACTTGTACTTTACTGCAGTACAGTTTGAGGTACTAGTACTTTACTGTAGTACAGTTTGAGGTACTTGTACTTTACTGTAGTATTTCCATGTGATGCTACTTTCTACATCTCAGAAGGAAATATTGTACTTTCTACTCCACTACATTTATTTGACAGCTTTAGTTACTTTTCAGATGCAGATTTGACACAATGGAAAATATAACAAGCTTTATCAATACAACACATTGTTAAAGATGAAACCAGACAGCAGTGTGTAGTCGGCTCACATCTCAGATGTCTATGAGTTGTTAACAGCTCCACCAAATACTGATTTTTCCCTCTAAACGTCTCACATGGTTTCATTTCAATAAATGTTCAAATGATCCAATATTTCAGCAAAAATCAAAGATTAGAGAAAAATCGCTCATTATATTGCAGTACTTTTACTGTAATACTGCATACTACATCGCTCATAAGACTGCAGTACTTTTACTGTAATACTGCATACTACATCACTCATAATACTGCAGTACTTTTACTGTAATACTGCATACTACATCACTCATAATACTGCAGTACTTTTACTGCAGTAAAGGATCTGAATAATGTTTCTCTGACTTCCAGCTTCATTTCTTAGATAGTTTAAATTATTATTTTTCTCCATTAAGAATGTATTATTCTTTAAGGTGTGCTTGCATATTAATCTATAAAGAAAAAGCAGCGTTAACCTACATGAGATCAGCTGATGTTAAATCACACAGCCAAAAACAATTGCTTCCGTTTCAATAATGAGGAGAAACAGTTTGCTGCATGTGTTCGGCCCCGGAGACAGACATTAATACCTTCATTACTTTAATTATGCATCACTCAGCCTTCAGCTGCACGATGTGTTACACTGACTGCTTTGAAACAAATGTTTGATAGTCAGTGTATTATTAATGTATCTAAAATAGAGAAGCTTCCTGCCTTCAGTATAAATCACATTATTCTAATTAACTGTCAAAGTGGGATGTTAATGATTGTGTCACATTGGAAGCTTCTGTTTATTAAATGATGTTTTTTTCAGTTTGTTTCATCCGACTCAGATGAGGCAAAAAGAAAAATAATAATCAAATGCAAACTAATAAACTCCTGCAGCTCATAAGTGACAGCAAGACAATTTGTCTCAGACGTCTAAGAGAATTAATTTAAATTTAATTTCTTAATACAACAAAGAAAAAGACCGTGTTGTGACAGTAAAGTTTATAATAAGATAACTTATATATAGTCTCTTTTTCTTCCTCTCTGCCTGCAGGTTGGATGGACCTGCGTCACTTCTTCTGCTGTCACACACTCATCTGAATAAATGATTAATGGTGTCGAGGTGAGAAGCTGCAGAGCCGACGCTCAGCAGTCAACACGCAAAGTGAGGCAACCTGGAGGGGGAGGGGGGGTGTAGAGAGGGGGATAAGTGGAGGTAGGTGTTGGATGAGGTGAGACAGAAATGCTGCAGTAATGAGACGCTGTGCAACACATTTAATAATCCGTCTATCAGCGGATTCGTTGTTTTTCCTTCTGTTGAGAGCAAAGTTCAATCTCATGCAGGATTCCCACCTGTCCTGGAAAAGGATTGACTAATTAAACATGTTAATTAAACTGAATTAAAAGGGAAAATAATGTTTTAGCTGTGGATAGACGAATAAAGCATCTGTTAATGTTAATAATGTTCAGTATGTTTAGTTTATTTGTAGGTTTGAGTCCTAACAGTAAAACAGTAAAGAGCAGAATAAAAACAGCATCTGTCCTCCTTCCTTCAGTCAGAGTTTGTTAAACCTCGGGAGGATTTACACTATTTGTTTTTCACTTTCAGTAAAAACAGAAACACCGGCTGAAACACCTCTGGGACATGTTGCATTTATTTATTTATTCTCCAGCAGCAGCTGTTAAAGTCTGTGAGACATTTTTTCCTATAAAAAGTTGCTATAGTTAAATTGCTCAGTGATATAACGAACAGAAAAGACGAGAAGATGAAATTTTATCAACAGACGGACGGCTGATCTGATCTGAAAATAACACAAATATACAGATTTATAAATGAAAATACACTTCTGTTTGTCTGTTTATGAGACATTTAAACTCACAATTACAATTCAGAATTTGTGTGTGAGAGTCTCTTAAATGTGTAAAACCACACTTTTGCATCTAAACAACAGCTACCTGTTTAAATTATTTATTAATATTGTTTATTGTGTTTATCAGGCACTTTATTTTAGTAAAACACTGGTATTATTTAACTGCTGCTCCGTAGGGTGGTGGGTTTTATTCAGTCATTTCAAAAGCTGCAATAAGAGAATTAGGCCTTTTTTGTTCTTAGAGAATTACTCCAAATGATGAATGGATCATCGAAACAGGTGGTGATTAATTAATTAGTCGGCAACTAATCAATTAACTGTTGTCTAATTCAGTTAAAGCTGAATTCATGTCAGTCTTAAAGTTACAGTGCAGTTTATTTGTAAAGAACAAAATCATACAGCAGCAGTTCTGTAAATTAGAGCTTTACAGTCATAGAAGGGTTAAAAATAGCAGAAAATATAAGTTATAATAAAGACAATCATGCACTAACACAAACACAGAAAACAAAACGTTAAATTGAGTAAAACAGTTTAAAGTTCAGCATGTTGTTTCAAGATGTTCACGCATAAAAGCACAAAAAGGGGCTGAAGCATAAAGAGTGAATCTGATACCAGAGTTGAGCTTCAGAGTAGGAATTATAACTGAAAATCAGAATAATTGTAGAAGAAAACAACCTGCTGAAACTTCATATTATTATGTTTAGATGAACATTAGATCACGGACGTCACTTTAAAGGATAATTTATCAGCTGGTATGAAGAAAAGGAACAATTACATGAAGCAGGAATGTGTTTTATTGGACATTAAAGCAGCTGATTTAAGACGGATTTGAGAAAATATGAGTTCTCTCAAGGTCTGAAAATAGAAGTTAAGACCTCATAAACACACATAGATATATAATCATGCACTGAGATTGATCCACAGTTAACATCATTATATAAACATATGCAGGACTTTGACTTTTTTTGACACATAAATAATACAAATTAATACATAAAATACAATTAAATGTACAGTCACAGTCTTCACATTCTTTAACATCTTAGTTTGTTTCACAGAAGCTCAGAAACAGTTTCTCATTCAGTTAAACTTTCAATAATAACATTTTAAAGACAGTTTATAATAAAAGACAGACATTAATACAATTCAACAGCAGTGTTATCATGTAACAGAACTTAAAGATCATTGAATGGCTGAATCAGTGAAAACATGAGTGCAGATAATACTGACTCATTTCTTCTTTTAAATAATAATAAAGTGCACGCAGAGTAAAAGTGTAGATTTGTAATGAAAAATAGGGGAAATTAACATAAGTCATGTTAGCTCTCATTGGCCACTGTTTAATAAAAAAACAATAAAAACTAAGATCAAGGAGCAAGCTTTGGCTTTTTATTGTTATATTGTGTTTAATTGTATTTTTATTCATGAGTTCATCACATTAAACATTTCTTTAGTGTGTCAGTGTGCAGAGCTGCAGTGTTTTAGTGAGATCATGTTTAGTTGAGATTTCAGCAACAAACTAAACACAATTTATCCTTTATATGTTTTTTTTTCTGCACCCCGTCTTAGTGGCTCTAAAGCAGATTTCATATTTTACATAAACTGAACATTCATCCTCCTGTGTGGCTCATGTGAGAGAGAGCAGGTTGATATCGTAGCAGCCGTCCACCTGTGGAAAAATACAGAAAATTAAGTGTTTTATGATCTTTTAAAGTCCAATACAGTGATTTTCAGTTATTGTGTGTGTGTGTGTGTGTGTGTGTGTGTGTGTGTGTGTGTGTGTGTGTGTGTGTGTGTGTGTGTGTGTGTGTGTGTGTGTGTGTGTGTGTGTGTGTTTGTTTTTCTATCCTGATGGGGACCACAACCTGAAATTAATTTAACAAATTTCTCCCTGGCATTCACAATTATTAGATGCAGTATTAATGTAAAAGAATAATAATATTTATTAATGTAATTGATTAGTTTAAATACTTGTCATTTTTGTGTTCACAGAAAAATATGATGAATTTAGCAGTTAAAATTATGTCTGTAGACCCTTTAGAAAGGGAGGATCCCACAAGGCACCAGCCAGTCAGGGGTCCCCACAATGTACTAAAAACAAGTATGTGTGTGTGTTTGTTTTTCTATCCTGATGGGGACCACAACCTGAAATTAATTTAGCGAATTTCTCTCTGGCATTCTGGACTATTAGATGCAGTATTAATGTAAAACAATATTAAGGTTTCAATCCAAAATTAGTTTAAATACTTGTCATTGTTGTGTTCACAGAAAAATATGATGAATTTAGCAATTAAAATTATGTCTGTAGACCTTTTAGAAAGGGAGGATCCCACAAGGCACCAACCAGTCAGGGGTCCCCACAAGGTACTAAAAACAGGTATGTGTGTGTGTGTTCAGACATGTTTTAATGACTCCTCTCTGATGCTTTTATGTTCCAGGTGTCAGAAACAACATTTTAACTAGTGAGAATCTAATTTATGACCTTTTTATTTAAACATGAGGAATTGATCAAACCATCATTTGTATAAAGTGACATTTAAAAAACATTTTAGTCAATTAACTCGACATAAACTCTGTGATTAGTGGAGATGAGACACAGTTTATTTACTAATATACACATTTTAAACCACATTAGACATTTTATTTTTCTTCCTTTTCTTTCTGTTTTTTATCAGCTGTGAGTCACTTTGAATTCCTTTAACCTGAATGGAAGCTGCTCTACGATCAGTTATCAATAATCTGATCATTTAATCAATATGATCAATAATCAGCTGATGATGTTTGAGACTCACGTCGAAGCGTCCGATGGAGGCGGTGGTCTGGTTGGTCTGCATCACCTCCGTCAGAGCCCACATCTGCTGGAGGCTGGAGGAGACCGTCTGAGGGTCCGGGAGTCCCTGGAGGAGGAGGAGACAGGTGAGGAGGAGGTGACAGGTGAGGAGGAGGTGCAGGAGGAGGAGGAGCAGGAGGAGGAGAAGGAGGACAGGTGAGGAGGAGAGAGGAGGAGCAGAAGGAGACATAAGGAGGAGCGGTGAGAATGAGGAGGAGGAGACAGGTGAGGAGGAGGAGGAGGAGGAGGAGCAGGAGGAGGAGCAGGAGGAAAGATGAGGAGGAGCAGGAGGAGACAGGTAAGTAGGAGGAGGAGGATCAGGAGGAGGAGGAGGAGGAACAGGAGGAGAGGTGAGGAAGAGGAGGAGGAGCAGGAGAAGAGGTGAGGAGGAGAAGGAGCAGGAGGAGGAGAGGTGAGGAGGAAGAGCAGGAGGAGACAGGTGAGGAGGAGGAGAGGTGAGGAGGAGGAGGAGAAGGAGACAGGTGAGGAGGAGCAGGAGGAGAGGTGAGGAGGAGGAACAGGAGGAGACAGAAGAGTAAGAGGAGGAGGAGGAGACAGGTGAGGAAGCGCAGGAGACATGAGGAGGAGACAGGAGGAGGAGGAGACATGAGGAGGAGGAGACAGGTGAGGAGGAGACATGAGGAGGAGGAGACAGGTGAGGAGGCAGAGGAGGAGGAGACAGGTGAGGAAGAGACACGAGGAGGAGGAGACAGGTGAGGGAGACATGAGGAGGAGGAGCAGGAGGAGACATGAGGAGGAGGAGACAGGAGGAGGAGAGGTGAGGAGAAGGAGACAGGTGAGGAGCAGGAAGAGACATGAGGAGGACGAGAAGAAATGTGAGGAAGAGGAGACAGGTGTTGAGGAGCAGGAGGAGGAGAGGTGAAGAGGAGGAGCAGGAGGTGACAGGTGAAGAAGAGGAGGAGGAGCAGGAGGAGGAGACGTACCTCCAGATCAGGATGCTGGTCGATCAGGGTCAGATCCGACAGCCAATCAGAAACCTCCTTCTCTGGATCCTACAAAATAAAAGAGCAGTAAACCTCATTTTATTTTGAAAGGTAGATTAAATGAAACCAAACAGCTGTGTCTCCATCTAGTGGTCGAATCAAGAACAGCAACATTAAACCCATCTAGTGGTCGAATCAGGAACAGCAACATTAACTCCATCTAGTGGTCGAATCAGGAATAGCAACATTAACTCCATCTAGTGGTCGATTCAGGAACAGCAACATTAACTCCATCTAGTGGTCGAATCAAGAACAGCAACATTAAACGCCTTCTGACTCACACTGATTTTAACCTTTAAATTTATATTATACTTAATGTTTGTTGATATTTATATTTTGTATATTTATTTATAATAATCTGTACTGCTGATCTCTCATTGCCAATAAACTTTATTTAAATTAGAAACCCAGAGACACAGAATGAGCTTCACTGATTTTCATCTGGATTTTTTTCTGGTTTTTTTTGACAAAGACAAAAATGTCTGAATGTTTTTTTTAAATATGTTGTAATAAATAAATAAATAAAAAGAAACATGCTGTAATCAATAAAAATGGACAAATGCCTTTAGATAACTTTCATTGTGATCCATGTGGGGGCAGATATTTTCAGAATAAAAGCCCTCACCGGCTCCATGTGGGGGCAGATATTTTCAGAATAAAAGCCCTCACCGGCTCCATGTGGGGGCAGATATTTTCAGAATAAAAGCCCTCACCGGCTCCATGTGGGGGCAGATATTTTCAGAATAAAAGCCCTCACCGGCTCCATGTGGGGGTAGATATTTTCAGAATAAAAGCCCTCACCGGCTCCATGTGGGGGTAGATATTTTCAGAATAAAAGCCCTCACCGGCTCCATGTGGGGGTAGATATTTTCAGAATAAAAGCCCTCACCGGCTCCATGTGGGGGTAGATATTTTCAGAATAAAAGCCCTCACCGGCTCCATGTGGGGGTAGATCTTTATGTCCTCCAGGCTGAAGTTCAACCAGGCTGCAGACGGCTGCCTCAGGATCAGTCTGACAGACATCACATGATCAGGATCCACCTGCAGCTGGAGATGTAATAGATTACTCTGATTACTAATTACTCTGTTTAAAATGTAATAGATTACTAGTTACTCTGTTTAAAATGTAATAGATTACTAGTTACTATGTTTAAAATGTAATAGATTACTAGTTACTCTGTTTAATGTGTAATACATTACTAGTTACTCTCTTTAAAGTGTAATAGATTACTAGTTACTCTGTTTAAAATGTAATAGATTACTCTGTTTAAAATGTAATAGATTACTCTGTTTAAAATGTAATAGATTAATAGTTACTGTTTAAAATGTAATAGATTACTAGTTACTGTTTAAAATGTAATAGATTACTCTGTTTAAAATGTAATAGATTACTCTGTTTAAAATGTAATAGATTAATAGTTACTGTTTAAAATGTAATAGATTACTAGTTACTGTTTAAAATGTAACAGATTACTCTGTTTAAAATGTAATAGATTACTCTGTTTAAAATGTAATAGATTAATAGTTACTGTTTAAAATGTAACAGATTACTAGTTACTGTTTAAAATGTAATAGATTACTAGTTACTCTGTTTAAAATGTAATAGATTACTCTGTTTAAAATGTAATAGATTACTAGTTACTCTGTTTATAATGTAATAAGTAATGTAACTTATTACATTTGATGACTTTTCTAATTTTCTAACCAATGTCTTCATCTGTTAGTGTAAATGTTCCCTCCATCTGTCCTTCCTTCTTTTCTTTCTTTCCTTCCTTCCTTCCTTCCCTCCATCTGTCCTTCCTTCTTTTCTTTCTTTCCTTCCTTCCTTCCTTCCTTCCTTCCTTCCTTCCTTCCTTCCTTCCTTCCTTCCTACCTTCCTTCCTTCCTTTCTTTCCTTCCTTCCTTCCTCCCTCCTTTCCTTTTGTTGGAGCCAAATGCTTGATTTATGTTTCGATGAATATTTGATTTTTTCTGGTCTACTATTATTATTTATCTGATTAATTGTGAGATACGAACATGAAATATTATGGTTTGAGTTGAATTGGTAACAATTATGAAATTGTGATTTATTGTTAATTCTGATTATTTTGAGGCACAATTGATGCCGTTTTCTCACCTCCGCCTCCTCTTTATAGACGGGTGACTGCAGCACCTGGGTATATGAGTGTTGGCTCTGTGTTTCAGGCACGCAGCCTTCAGTTTGAGACCGCTGCTATGTGTTGTTTTTTGTTTTTGTTTGCATATGTTGCATATAGCATAAAGCTCCTACCTGTGTCCATCTATCCTTCCTTCCTAACTTCCCTTCTTTGTTCGTTTCCTTCCTTCTTTCCTTTCTTCCTCCCCTCCCATCCTACCTTCCTTCTTTCTTTACCTGTGTCCTGTGGATGGAGTAGTAGTCCTGCGACCCCCCCTCAGTGTGGGGGTTCTCCATCAGAGGCAGGTCTCTCAGGGCAGTGGACCACTTAGCGGGGGCGTGTAGTAGTTCTTAAAGGTGATTTCCTCGATCTGACACACACACACACACACACACCCACACACAAACACACACACACACACACACAAACACACACACACACACACACAAACACACACACCCACACACACACCCACACCCACACACACACACACACACACACACACACACACATATAAATATAAATACAGTTACAGTCCTCTTTAGTATTATCTGATATATGAAGATCTGAGTGGGTAGAAGTTACGACTCAGATGGAAAATAAGTCATAAAGTTTACTGAATATGTTCAAAATCAAAACATAACAAATGTAAACTACGTTACTGGAATCAGGATTTAATATAAAATAATGGGATTATAAGAGATAAAGTTCATAAATATGATGATAATATCAGAGAACTGTCTAAAATGTGGAATTACAGATTCATTGAATATTTCATTTTTCTATCTTTGGTTATCATAATAATAACAATAAGTATAATTATTATAATTAAATATTGATTATAGTAATGTAATAATAATTAAAATAATAACTTAATAAATATATAAAATATATAAATAATAATACAAATATTATAATAATAATAATAATAATAATAATAATAATAATAATAATAGTACTTTAAAATAATAATAATTTAAGAAATCATACAACTACTAATGGTAATAATAAATATAACAATAATAATAATAATAATAATAATAATAATAATAATAATAAATATAACAATAATAATAATAATAATGTTTATTTGAGCTTTTTAGCATCAACTTAAAACTGGATCACATGACGTTGTTGTTTCCTGGAGACCTGCAGGATAAAATTAAATATTTAAAAATGTGTGTGTGTGTGTATATGTGTGTGTGTGTATGTGTGTGTGTGTATATGTGTGTGTGTGTATATGTGTGTGTGTGTGTGTGTGTGTGTATGTGTGTGTGTGTGTGTGTTTGTATGTGTGTGTGTGTGTGTGTATGTGTGTGTGTGTGTATGTGTGTGTGTGTGTGTGTGTGTGTGTGTGTGTGTGTATGTGTGTGTGTGTGTGTGTTTGTATGTGTGTGTGTGTGTGTGTATGTGTGTGTGTGTGTATGTGTGTGTGTGTGTGTGTGTGTGTGTGTGTGTGTATTGTGTGTGTGTGTGTGTGTGTGTGTGAACTGGGACAAGCAAGTCCTGAGGGCGGCAAATAAAGAGTCCCTGCCCTGGCATCCAAACACATGCCGAGGAACTCCGTGGACCGTGAGGGCTGGAGCCTGCTCTTCTTCCTGTTGAGGTGCAGGCCTAGGTACTCTAAGTGCTGCTGGAGACGAGCCACATCTCTGCGGCACTGCCCCTCCGAGCGAGCACACATGTTGGCTGGCCTCCAAAAGGACCCGTAGATCACTGGAAGCAGCAGAACCTAATTGAGGTGGTCTTGGCTGTGGGGCTGGTACCGGACCCGCCGGATCATACCAGACATCTCTTGTGTGACCGGCAAACCGGTGTCACGAGCCGCCACGCTTTCACCAGCCCGGGTAGCAAAGACAGTTGCAGCAATCCAGAGAGGGGCCCGTAGACCAGCTCTCCCAAACTCAAAGTAAGCGGATATTGTGCACACAAGCCGTCTAAGAAATTAATAAATGGTTAGATTGCCATCACCTATCAAATAATGAAAAACTATGTACAGATGTTTCAGTTGTGCAAATGTAGCATGATTTTGGTGAGTATACAGTGTATAATATTAACGCTATTGACGATATTTCACAATAAAATTCCCCTAAAATATGCAAAAAGTTTTTTTTCCTGAAATGGACTGTTGTAGTATGATTATCAGGTGACCCTTGTTGTGTATCATGATTTTGGTCATCCTACAGTGTATAATATTAACGCTATTGATGATATTTCAAAATAAAATTCCCCAAAAAATATGCAATTTTTTTTTTTTCCTGAAATGACTGTTGTAGTATGATTATCAGGTGACCCTTGTTGTGTAGCATGATTTTGGTGAGTAAAACAGTGTATAATATTAACGCTATTGATGATTTTTCAAAATAAAATTCCCCAAAAATATGCAAAAACACATTTTTCTTAAATGGACTGTTTGTAGTATGATTATCAGGTGACCCTTGTTGTGTATCATGATTTTGGTCATCCTACAGTGTATAATATTAACGCTATTGACGATATTTCAAAATAAAATTCCCCAAAAATATGCAATTTTTTTTTTCCTGAAATAACTGTTGTAGTATGATTATCAGGTGACCGTTGTTGTGTAGCATGATTTTGGTCATCCTACAGTGTATAATATTAACGCTATTGACGATATTTTCAAAATAAAAATTCCCCAAAAATATGCAATTTTTTTTTTTCCTGAAATAACTGTTGTAGTATGATTATCAGGTGACCCTTGTTGTGTAGCATGATTTTGGTGAGTAAACAGTGTATAATATTAACGCTATTGACGATTTTTTCACAATAAAATTCCCAAACAATATGAAAAAAATATTTATTTTTTAATGTAATGACTGTTGTAGTATGATTATCAGGTGACCATTGTTGTGTATCATAATTTTGGTGAGTAAACAGTGTATAATATTAACGCTATTGACGATTTTTCACAATAAAATTCCCCAAAAAATATGCAATTTTTTTTTTTCCTGAAATAACTGTTGTAGTATGATTATCAGGTGACCCTTGTTGTGTAGCAATAATTTTGGTGAGTATACAGTTTTATAATATTAACGCTATTGATAATATTTTCAAAATAAAATTCCCCAAAAATATGCAATTTTTTTTTTTAATGAAATAACTGTTGTAGTATGATTATCAGGTGACCCTTGTTGTGTAGCATGATTTTGGTGAGTAAACAGTGTATAATATTAACGTTATTGACGATTTTTCACAATAAAATTCCCCAAAAATATGAATTTTTTTTTTTCTGAAATAACTGTTGTAGTATGATTATCAGGTGACCCTTGTTGTGTATCATGATTTTTGGTCATCCTACAGTGTATAATATTAACGCTATTGACGATTTTTTCACAATAAAATTCCCCAAAAATATGCAATTTTTTTTTACCTGAAATGACTGTTGTAGTGTGATTATCAGGTGACCCTTGTTGTGTAGCATGATTTTGGTGAGTATACAGTGTATAAATATTAACGCTATTGACGATATTTCAAAATAAAATTCCCCAAAAATATGCAAAAAAGTTTTTTTTTTCCTGAAATAACTGTTGTAGTACGATTATCAGGTGACCCTTGTTGTGTAGCATGATTTTGGTGAGTATACAGTGTATAATATTAACGCTATTGATGATATTTCAAAATAAAATTCCCCAAAAATATGCAATTTTTTTTTTTTTCCTGAAATGACTGTTGTAGTATGATTATCAGGTGACCCTTGTTGTGTAGCATGATTTTGGTGAGTATACAGTGTATAATATTAACGCTATTGACGATTTTTCACAATAAAAATTCCCAAAACAATATGAAAAAATATTTATTTTTTAATGTAATGGACTGTTGTAGTATGATTATCAGGTGACCATTGTTGTGTATCATAATTTTGGTGAGTAAACAGTGTATAATATTAACGCTATTGACGATTTTTCACAATAAAATTCCCCAAAAATATGCAATTTTTTTTTTCCTGAAATAACTGTTGTAGTATGATTATCAGGTGACCCTTGTTGTGTAGCATAATTTTTGGTGAGTATACAGTTTATAATATTAACGCTATTGATAATATTTCAAAATAAAATTCCCCAAAAATATGCAATTTTTTTTTTTTAATGAAATAACTGTTGTAGTATGATTATCAGGTGACCCTTGTTGTGTAGCATGATTTTGGTGAGTAAAACAGTGTATAATATTAACGCTATTGACGATATTTCACAATAAAAAATCCCAAAAAAATATGCAAAAAGATTTTTTTTTTATGAAATGACTGTTGTAGTACGATTATCAGGTGGACCATTGTTGTGAAGCATGATTTTGGTCGTCCTACAGTGTATAATATTAACGCTATTGACGATTTTTTCACAATTTCACAATAAAATTCCCTAAAAATATGCAAAAAAATGTTTTTTCTGAAATGACTGTTGTAGTATGATTATCAGGTGACCCTTGTTGTGTAGCATGATTTTGGTGAGTAAACAGTGTATAATATTAACGTTATTGACGATTTTTCACAATAAAATTCCCCAAAAATATGAATTTTTTTTTCTGAAATAACTGTTGTAGTATGATTATCAGGTGACCCTTGTTGTGTATCATGATTTTGGTCATCCTACAGTGTATAATATTAATGCTATTGACGATTTTTCACAATAAAATTCCCCAAAAATATGCAATTTTTTTTACCTGAAATGACTGTTGTAGTGTGATTATCAGGTGACCCTTGTTGTGTAGCATGATTTTGGTGAGTATACAGTGTATAATATTAACGCTATTGACGATATTTCAAAATAAAATTCCCCAAAAATATGCAAAAAGTTTTTTTTTCCTGAAATAACTGTTGTAGTACGATTATCAGGTGACCCTTGTTGTGTAGCATGATTTTGGTGAGTATACAGTGTATAATATTAACGCTATTGATGATATTTCAAAATAAAATTCCCCAAAAATATGCAATTTTTTTTTTTCCTGAAATGACTGTTGTAGTATGATTATCAGGTGACCCTTGTTGTGTAGCATGATTTTGGTGAGTATACAGTGTATAATATTAACGCTATTGACGATTTTTCACAATAAAATTCCCAAACAATATGAAAAAATATTTATTTTTTAATGTAATGACTGTTGTAGTATGATTATCAGGTGACCATTGTTGTGTATCATAATTTTGGTGAGTAAACAGTGTATAATATTAACGCTATTGACGATTTTTCACAATAAAATTCCCCAAAAATATGCAATTTTTTTTTTCCTGAAATAACTGTTGTAGTATGATTATCAGGTGACCCTTGTTGTGTAGCATAATTTTGGTGAGTATACAGTTTATAATATTAACGCTATTGATAATATTTCAAAATAAAATTCCCCAAAAATATGCAATTTTTTTTTTAATGAAATAACTGTTGTAGTATGATTATCAGGTGACCCTTGTTGTGTAGCATGATTTTGGTGAGTAAACAGTGTATAATATTAACGCTATTGACGATTTTTCACAATAAAATTCCCCAAAAATATGAATTTTTTTTTTCTGAAATAACTGTTGTAGTATGATTATCAGGTGACCCTTGTTGTGTATCATGATTTTGGTCATCCTACAGTGTATAATATTAACGCTATTGACGATTTTTCACAATAAAATTCCCCAAAAATATGCAATTTTTTTTACCTGAAATGACTGTTGTAGTACGATTATCAGGTGACCCTTGTTGTGTAGCATGATTTTGGTGAGTATACAGTGTATAATATTAACGCTATTGACGATATTTCAAAATAAAATTCCCCAAAAATATGCAAAAAGTTTTTTTTTCCTGAAATAACTGTTGTAGTACGATTATCAGGTGACCCTTGTTGTGTAGCATGATTTTGGTGAGTATACAGTGTATAATATTAACGCTATTGACGATATTTCACAATAAAAATCCCAAAAAATATGCAAAAAGATTTTTTTTTATGAAATGACTGTTGTAGTACGATTATCAGGTGACCATTGTTGTGAAGCATGATTTTGGTCGTCCTACAGTGTATAATATTAACGCTATTGACGATATTCCAAAATAAAATTCCCCAAAAATATGCAAAAAGTTTTTTTTCTGAAATGACTGTTGTAGTATGATTATCAGGTGACCCTTGTTGTGTATCATGATTTTGGTGAGTATACAGTGTATAATATTAACGCTATTGACGATTTTTCACAATAAAATTCCCCAAAAATATGCAAAAAGATATTTTTTCCTGAAATAACTGTTGTAGTATGATTATCAGGTGACCCTTGTTGTGTATCATGATTTTGGTGAGTATACAGTGTATAATATTAACGCTATTGACGATATTTCAAAATAAAATTCCCCAAAAATATGCAAAAAGTTTTTTTTTTCCTGAAATAACTGTTGTAGTATGATTATCAGGTGACCATTGTTGTGTAGCATGATTTTGGTCATCCTACACTGTATAATATTAACGCTATTGACGATTTTTCACAATAAAATTCCCAAACAATATGAAAAAATATTTATTTTTTAATGTAATGACTGTTGTAGTATGATTATCAGGTGACCATTGTTGTGTATCATAATTTTGGTGAGTAAACAGTGTATAATATTAACGCTATTGACGATTTTTCACAATAAAATTCCCCAAAAATATGCAATTTTTTTTTTCCTGAAATGACTGTTGTAGTATGATTATCAGGTGACCCTTGTTGTGTAGCATGATTTTGGTGAGTATACAGTTTATAATATTAACGCTATTGATAATATTTCAAAATAAAATTCCCCAAAAATATGCAATTTTTTTTTTTAATGAAATAACTGTTGTAGTATGATTATCAGGTGACCCTTGTTGTGTAGCATGATTTTGGTCATCCTACAGTGTATAATATTAACGCTATTGACGATTTTTCACAATAAAATTCCCCTAAAATATGCAAAAAGTTTTTTTTCTGAAATGACTGTTGTAGTATGATTATCAGGTGACCCTTGTTGTGTATCATGATTTTGGTCATCCTACAGTGTATAATATTAACGCTATTGACGATATTTCAAAATAAAATTCCCCAAAAATATGTTAACTTTTTTTTTTAATGAAATAACTGTTGTAGTATGATTATCAGGTGACCATTGTTGTGTAGCATGATTTTGGTGAGTATACAGTGTATAATATTAACGCTATTGACGATTTTTCACAATAAAATTCCACAAAAATATGCAAATAGTCTTTTTTCTGAAATGACTGTTGTAGTATGATTATCAGGTGACCCTTGTTGTGTATCATAATTTTGGTCATCCTACAGTGTATAATATTAACGCTATTGACGATATTTCAAAATAAAATTCCCCAAAAATATGCAATTTTTTTTTTCTGAAATGACTGTTGTAGTATGATTATCAGGTGACCCTTGTTGTGTATCATAATTTTGGTCATCCTACACTGTATAATATTAACGCTATTGATGATATTTCAAAATAAAATTCCCCAAAAATATGCAAAAACACATTTTTCTGAAATAACTGTTGTAGTATGATTATCAGGTGA